>NW_024879703.1:10000-35000 GCF_900700415.2 Clupea harengus | reverse complement strand
TTGCCCGAACAGCCCCAAATGGTCTGCCACCTTCTTTATGTCTACAAAGTTTGGTCCAGCCAGATCAAAAACATTTCTTAAAGTCACTGTCTTTGAGTTGAGAGGAATTCTCGTGAGTGCATGAAATCCATAAGCAGTCCAAACTGCAAGAGAAGTTACTGGTCCATTCCTCTGTACAATAAACAAATCCCAGATTTTAAACAAGCTTCTATAAAAAGGTGGTAATTCCGAGGTGTCCATTAAATGGGGGGTCATCAGGAACAGGGACTTATCTAGCCCCAATCCTCCACAAGTTTTAAAATACTACAGCTTACAGCCCGCCAGGCAACATCTGAAGGCCCACTCAGAAGTCTCTTTATGAACTGCATCCGAAAGGCTGCAGTCCTACTTTGCATCTGCATAAGGCCATGTCCACCTTCGTCCTTTGGCAGAAACAAAACTGCCTGAGGGACCCAGTGTAAATGATCCCAAAAAAAGTTAACCAACAAAGATTGTATTTTGCACAATAGGTCTGGTGGGGGGTCCACACAGGCCAGCCGGTGCCAAAAACATGATGCTACCAAATTATTAATTATGAGTGTACGCCCCCTATAAGACATTTTTGGGAGCAGCCATTTCCACTTTTCAAGACGCCCTTTTACTTTTTCAAGTGCACCATCCCAGTTTTTTTGCACTACTGTGTCATTCCCTAAAAAAATATTTAAAACCATCCTTTTGCCATTGCAAACCACCTGGGAGATTAGGGACTCCATTGGCCAACCATTGGCGGAGCAATAAAGCCTCGCTTTTCGACCAATTTACTTTGGCTGATGATACCACCCCAAAATCATTAAGTACCTTTACAAGTGCCTTAATATTAATAATATTCTCCACTTATCAATAACACTACGTCATCAGCATAAGCTGACAGACGGAGAGGAGTGATACAACCAGGTATGGAAATGCCGTTTAAACATATTCTCAATTTATTTAAAAGAGGCTCTATTGCAAGGGAATAAAGCATTCCGGATAAAGAACACCCCTGCCTCACACCCCTATTTACTTTAAAAGGAGCGCTTAAGCCACCATTTATCTTCAGAACACTCTCAACATCACTGTACAGAACTCTGATCATATTTATGAATTTTTCACTGAACCCAAAAGCAACTAAAACGTACCAAAGATATTTATGCTCCACTCGATCGAAAGCCTTCTCTTGATCGAGTGATATCAAGCCTACATCAAGTTTCAATAGCCTTGACACGTCAATTGCGTCGCGAATCAATGACACATTATCGTTAATTGATCTGCCGGGTACACAGTACGTCTGATCAGAGTGGACAACTTGCTCCATCACTTTACTAAGCCTTTTGGACAAAACTTTAGATAAAATCTTATATTCACTACACAGGAGTGATACAGGTCTCCGGCTCTTTATTTCCATGAGGTCACCTTTTTTAGGGAGGAGAGTGAGGATTGCTCTGCGACAAATCACCGGCAGCCGCCCTCCGGCTAAGCTGTCGTTGAGAACTGCCAGCAAGTCTTCTCCCACCTCCAACCAGAAAGACTTATAGAACTCGGTCGAAATCCCGTCCAGGCCCGGAGCCCGATCACCCTGCAAAAGTTGAAGGGCGCTCTCCAGTTCCTCCAAAGTAACAGCAGCATCAAGCTCGGCCAGGGTTCCCGTTAAAACCTGAGGCAAGTTATCTAAAAACGCATTACCGGTGACCCCCTCACTGCTTACCTCACTCTTGTATAGGTTCTTATAAAATTGAACTGCCCTGTTCAGAATTTCAGAAGCATCTGACATCAAGACCCCAGCTTCTGATCTCAGAGCATGAATAAATCTTCTCTGTCCATTTTTCTTTTCCAAATGGAAAAAACAACTTTGGCATATCCATTTGATCCATACCCTGAAACCGTGATCTGACCAGCGCACCATTCACCTTAGTACCCAACAGATCAGCTAAAGCACTTTTTTTCGCCATCAAATTCTCAATGTGATCGTGACCATTATTATAAGCTAGAGCTTCAAGTAACTCTTTCTCCAAGGTCTCTATAGACCGAGTTATGTCCTTTATGATATTATGAGTGTACTGCTTACACAACTGTTGGATTTGTATTTTCCCAACATCCCACCACTGTTGTAAGGATTTAAAAGATGATTTCTGTGTTCTAAAATCATCCCAGGAGTTTAAACACATCTTTAAAATATTTGTCTTGTGTTAAATTTATGTTGAAGTGCCAATACGCACTCTTTGGCTTAAGATGCCTTAAAGTTACTACACACTGTACTAGACTGTGGTCTGAAAAACTTACAGGCGTAATCAAACAGTTTCTAAAAATGTTGAGATGGTGTTTAAAACTGTAAAACCTGTCTAGCCTAGCTAATGAAAACGTATTACCATAAGCGTGGGCCCATGTGTATTGTCTCTGCTCGCCATGAAAATTCCTCCACACATCACTAAGATCATGTGCCTTAATAACCTGAATAAGGTTCTTTCGGGAAGGCATATGAGGCTCAGTATGATTTCGATCTATAATACGCTCTGTACAATTAAAATCTCCACCCACAAATAAATATTCCTCACTGTTGCAGTCAAATAAAACAGTGGACAGTGTGTCTAAAAATTGAGGCAATGTGAATCTCACTCATCGGTGTAATAAAAGAGAAAAAATTGCATAGCCCCCAAAAACGAATCAACAAAAGAAAGAAAAGAAAAACTCTAGGCATTATCATCCTCATTGACACCTAAAACAATATTCAACTTCGTGAGAACTTTTTAAAAAAACGGTAGCCCTCCTGATGTGTGAACCCTCCTTCGGACATAAACAACCTTGTTTTCATTATAAATTGGTCCACGTCAGGAAAAAAAGTCCATGTTTGGTCTGTTGTAGAAACCTCTTAATATCCTCGACACTGTATGAGGGACTGGGGTAACCACTATGTCGCAAAGAGCAAGATATGCTGCAATCTGATTTACTCCCGCTTTCTGTATCCGTGACAACGGGGCAACTTGGACTGTCTTTCTTTTTGGCTTGTGAATGGGAGCTGGTTGATCTCCTCCTCTTTTAGATATGTGGCACCTTAAAGCCTCCATCAGTTTCAGCTAGAGGCCCTCTTTTCCCCACTGTCTCAGCAAGAAAGTGATCACCTGTATCCACTGACCCTTCACTGTTTTGAGTGTTGTCCACACTCATGCCAGCCTCAGTTTCCTCTTCCTCCAGTGGTTCAGCGGGACACTGCTGACCTGATCAGAGGAACTAGCCTCAGGTGTCTCTGCGTGATAAGGTGCCTCTGTTTCCTCTCCTGTCGTCTGAACCCCGTCCGCCCCATCACCCTCTCCATTCCCGGGTGCCTCATTACTGGCGGGCTGGCTTTCTTCGGCCTTCTCCTGATTTTCATCGGAGCGATTGTTATTGCCGGGATTGTCTCGCTTATTTGGACAGGATTGCACCAGATGACCCGCTTGGCCACATCCAAAACATTTAACCATGCTCGTTGTAATAAATACAGTGTAATTGAAATCATCAATTTTCATATTTAACGTTAAATCAAGATCCTTCTTGTCTTTCAGTACCATGTAAGCAAAACGCCTGAAAGACACTACGTGTTTCAGTAACGGGGATTTGCTCGCTATCGTGATTTTCTTAATCGGTGAAACTAGTTTACCATAGCGAGATAGAGTATTAGCAAGAGTATCATCCTTTATGAAAGGCGGGACATTAGAGATGATAACCTTCTTAGAAGGGGTAGATAAAGGGAGCACAGGTTTAAAACTGCCATCAACCACTATTCCACTCTCAACAACTGCATTGGCCATATCTACCGTCCGAAGGAACATAACAATAGCACTATTCATATGTGCCGCGGACAAAATGTTGTCATGCCCAACAACGTCCCCTACGGCCAAACTACAAATTTCAACACTGGCGGTAGAGGCAATTTTGACCGCGTGCCGCCTAGTGAGAAAATCAAACTTTTCCGCACCTGAGGCAGCCATGTTTTCGGCACAGAAAAAAACCACACTACATACACACACACACACACCACCACAAAATAACTAAAGCTTCCCTCAAGAAACCCAATACACACACAAAACAAACCTATATAGATATAAAGAAAGATTGAAAAAAGCAGCAATACTGGCACAGCGGCCAGACGCAGCTTTCGCTCAACACTCTCAGGCTCCGCCCACACACTCAGTCCATGCCGCAAACCAGGAAGAGAGAGGAGAGAGAGAGACACACACAGAGGACAGAGAGAGGGAGATGGAGGGAGAGAGAGAGTAGGGAGAGAGAGAGAAACACACAGAAAGAGAGAAAGAGAGAGAGAGACACACAGAAAGAGGAAAGAGGGAGGGAGCGAGAGAGGGAGAACACCAGACGAGAGAGAGAGGGAGAGAGAGAGAAAGAGAGAGAGAGAGAGAAAGACACACACACAGAAAGTAGAGAGAGACACACACACACAGAAAGAGAGAGAGAACACACACACAGAAAGAGAGGAAGAGAGAGGAGCGAGCGAGCGGGGGAGAGACAGTGTGTGTGTGTAGTGTGTTACCTTGTGGAGCGTGTGTACGTGTGTGTGATGTTACCATGTGGTAAGCGTGTGTGTAGTGTGGTAGTGTGTGTGTGTGTTACCCTGTGGTAGTGTGTGTGTAGTGTTGTGTGTGTGTGTTAGTTACCTGTTGGTAGCGTGTTGTGTAGTGTGTAGTGTTGTGTGTTGTGTTACCTGTTGGTAGTGTGTGTGTTAGGTGTTGCTGTGGTGTGTGTGTTACCTGTGGTAAGGGCTGAAACACACCACCAAAACGCGTTTTAAAAACGGGAACGCTATTAAATCATTACTTCCCTATGGTACGTGCGCGCCTATCCGTGTGGCCGCCTTTATAATCCGCCGCGCGTTGCGTCTATTCTAGCATTTTTTTTAAAGATTCTAGCATTTTAAAAGGTGAAATATTCTCACTTTTTCAGCAACAGGGCACGGAGGCACCACCGCTCATCAAATGTCACATTCGGCCCAGGCAGGTCCTCACGCAGCTCCGCTTCATGGGCGCCGGGCATAACAGCCTGGTGCGCCTGCGGTTGTTTTGCCCCGCCGCACTTTGCCAAGATGTTTTTGAAGCGTCTGCCGTCTTTAGAAACGCGTTTGGTGTGTTTCAGCCCGTAGTGTGTGTGTGTTACCTGTGGTAGTGTGTAGTGTGTGTGTGTTACCTGTGTGTAGTGTGTATGTGTTACCTGTGTGTAGTGTATAGTGTGTGTAGTGTGTGTGTGTAGTATGTAGTGTGTGTGTTACCTGTGGTAGTGGGTGTATTGTGTAGTGTGTGTGTGTGTGTTACCTGTGGTAGTGTGTGTGTGTTACCTGTGGTAGTGTGTAGTGTGTGTGTGTGTTACCTGTGTCTAGTGTGTGTGTGTTACCTGTGTGTAGTGTGTAGTGTGTGTGTTACCTGTGGTAGTGTGTATAGTGTGTGTGTGTGTGTGTGTGTGTGTGTGTGTGTGTTACCTGTGGTAGTGTGTAGTGTGTGTATGTTACCTGTGGTAGTGTGTGTGTTATCTGTGTTAGTGTGTGTTACCTGTGGTAGTGTGTGTGTGTGTGTGTGTGTGTGTGTGTGTGTAGTGTGTGTGTGTGTGTGTTACCTGTGGTAGTGTGTGTGTGTTACCTGTGGTAGTGTGTGTTACCTGTGGTAGTGTGTGTGTGTTACCTGTGGTAGTGTGTGTGTGTGTGTGTGTGTGTGTGTGTGTTACCTGTGGTAGTGTGTAGTGTGTGTGTGTGTTACCTGTGTGTAGTGTGTAGTGTGTGTGTGTGTGTTACCTGTGGTAGTGTGTGTGTGTGTGTGTGTTACCTGTGTGTAGTGTGTAGTGTGTGTGTGTGTGTGTTACCTGTGGTAGTGTGTGTGTGTGTGTGTGTGTGTGTTACCTGTGGTAGTGTGTAGTGTGTGTATGTTACCTGTGGTAGTGTGTGTGTTATCTGTGGTAGTGTGTGTTACCTGTGGTAGTGTGTGTTACCTGTGGTAGTGTGTGTTACCTGTGGTAGTGTGTGTGTGTGTGTGTGTGTGTGTGTAGTGTGTGTGTGTTACCTGTGGTAGTGTGTGTGTGTTACCTGTGGTAGTGTGTGTTACCTGTGGTAGTGTGTGTTACCTGTGGTAGTGTGTGTGTGTGTGTGTGTGTTACCTGTGGTAGTGTGTAGTGTGTGTGTGTGTTACCTGTGGTAGTGTGTGTTACCTGTGTGTAGTGTGTAGTGTGTGTGTTACCTGTGGTAGTGTGTAGTGTGTGTGTGTGTGTGACCTGTGGTAGTGTGCGTTACCTGTGTGTAGTGTGTAGTGTGTGTGTGTGTGTGTGTGTGTGTAGTGTGTGTGTGTTACCTGTGGTAGCCCAGTCCCCTGATGATCTCCAGAGCCTGTGCGCTGCGGCGCCCCCTCTGGCAGTAGAGCACAACATCAGCGGCGTCCGCTGGAGGCAGCGGAGCCCCATAGCGTGCTCTAAACTGATCTGGAGTCAGCCCAAACGCCTCTCCCAGCTCTCCAACTGGGGAAAGGGAATCAAGAGCTCTTTCTCAAACCCACGGACAGACGCATAGTACTCACAAGTACATTATACAGTATGTGGTCTAATCACAGGAAAAGGAGTATACAGAGACTGAAAGTAGCTTACAATGATGCTTTTAGATTGCTGCTTCATGTGCCTAGGTGGCATAGTGCTAGTCAGTTGTTTGTGTCTAAGCACGTACCAACCTGTGAGGCGCTCTTGAGACAATTGATGTATGGTTTCATGTGTCAACTGGACAAATCTGAGAACTGTATAGTAGAGGCTCTGGTCAACCCTCTAAAGAGCTGCAATCGATTTACTTCGAACATGAGATGACATTGGCACAAAAGTCTTCATACTTTTTAATGAACTGTATTATGTATGTTGTATCTTCTTGTTTTTCTGTCTTTTTTATAGTTTTATGTCTGTTATTTTATATGGAACTTGACGTCTGAAATAAAGATTTATATATGTGGAACTGACAGGCTCATAGTACTCACAAGTACATTATATATGTGGAACTGACACACAGAAAAACATATACGTCATATCACTCAAACATATACACCATATCACTCAAACATATACACCATATCACTCAAAACCTATACACCATATCACTCAAACATATACACCATATCACTCAAAACATATACGCCATATCACTCAAAACATATACGCTAGGGGTGTAAAAAAAAAACCGATACATATCGATATCCGTTTTTAGCGTGTAAGATACGACTACATCGATGCGTGACGTCCCGTATCGGTATTAAAATGGCATAAACCGGTCTTTGCCCGATTTAAAAGTTATGGACCGGTTCACAAGCGTTTGTCTCTCCGTTAACTTGCTACGCAAAACACTAAACACTGGCTGACCTGTTGCATTTTATCTCAGTCAGAACAATGACAGCCTGTCATTGGTTTATGCTATGCGGGCTTTGGCCAATCAGGCTGTATTCTCACAAATACACCAAGACTCGAATGACAGATTACAACTCCCATTCATTTCAACAGCCAATGCTATGCTAGCTACGCCATTCATTTCGATGGCCAATGCTATGCTAGCTACTTCAGCCAAGGAAGATACATCGTTGTTGATTGCGTGATTCTACAGACATCCTCGGATTTAAATAATTATAATAACAATAAATAGGAGAATATTTGTATCATTAACAATTATGTTTAACATTTAAAGTTATGATTCGCAGACCGAGCCATCGTGATGTCCTAACATAAATAAAAGCACTATATTGTAACGTGCCGGCATTGTCGCCCCATAATGCCGTGCGGCGCATACTTTTCTCTACGTGATGCACTAGAGCTCAACGATGTTCCTTACTGTTCTAATTGCATGTCGTTGTTCTGTGTTGGGACGGAGTTTATACAGGTGTGTGACGGTAGCACAGTCTGTTCGTGATAACTTGTACCAGGCCATAAAGCCCGTGCCATTTTGACATTGTGTTGTGTTTAGTATTTAATAAAAAGCCATAACAAATATTCCGCACTTCCGTGATTTGTTACAATATGAACACTGGAAATGGCAGTGAATAAATAAATAACCACTAAACTCAATCGCGTAGATATAGCCACTGTGGAATAGAATTGACATATCTGGGTCAATGACGTATAAGGATTTTCAACAGGCCAATTTTAAAATACAAAAAATAAGAATATCTATTGCAATTTTTCAAACATTTTGAATGTTGTGTACACGTAAATTCATATTAAAATGTTAAATTAAGTGATTTTAGTGATTTTTCATCTAGATAAATTGGCCATGGCCTTAAAAAATGTCATGTGGTGCGACCGTGATTTATCTTAAAACTAATTAATTTCCTTAACATATTTAACATTTTTTAAACAAGTTATCAGTAATATAAAGTGTTTAGAGACAGTATTTGCATTTCTTTTGAGTTGTACATAATGATCTCATATTTTTGTTCTATTATGTCTTAAGTCCCCTTCTTAAATGTAGTTTACAGACATATTTTTCCTGTAAAGCGCATAAAACTGATAGAAATGTTTAAAAAATACCATTTACTTAAGCATACTGTATTAGTGATTAATATTTCAGCCCCAAAAATTTGATATTTTATTAAGAATTAAATACAGTGATTGCTATTATTGGTCGCACCACATGATGAGTGGTCGCTCCAAATGATATGAAAACCTCCTATCGTTTAAAGAGATCAATAAACAATAAATTCCATACAAAACATAGATTAAAACCAGATTTTATTCAAAAATTCATAGAATTTTCATGAACACAAACATTACATAAACATATTTTTATATAAAAATCGCATCAAACTTGACATTCAGGTCTTGAAGACTAGCTTGCTCCCTGGTCGCTCAGGAGTGCTTGAGGGATCTTCAGTGTGGCACGTGGTTTCCCTCAGGTCTACTTTTACTGGCTGGTAACATAGGCATGTCTTCATTTCTACATGCTTCAAAAGCATGACACCTCCCTATGACTTACTTGTGCCGCTTGTGAAAACAAAACCTGGTGAATCTTGAGGGCCCGTCCACACGGAACCTGGATTGCCTGAATCCGGAAAGAAATGTTGTCGGATCTGCCCTCCGTCCACACGAACCCGGCAGATTGGGTCACTGAATCCGCAACCTTTTGAAACCGGTCTTAAGAGTGGAAAGATTCCAACCCACCAGCGGATCCGTGTTCGTGTGGACGCCTGATCCGCACATTTTCTAACCCGATGACGTAATTGCCCCACATGAACGCCCCACGCCACGCCTCGCAACCTCAGCCTGAACCCTAATTAACCCTGCTTCACTTCATAACAGCAACAACAATAACTAAATCGTTAAGAAGCTGGTTAGGAAAGGGATGACATTAACAAGCCATACTTTAATCTATCACTGCTTAATCTATTTGCATCAGATCATTGTTCGAAACTGTTTTTTTTTTTTTTTTTAAGTGTCCGCAATAGCCTATATGAGAAAATCTGACTTAAAAAGATTTATATTATAGACGGAAGATTCAAAACAGTTATTTAACACAAACGAGGGTTATGGCGAAGTGCCCGATTCGAACTAGTCCTGTTGGAGTGCTGTGGTAAGAGTGATTTCAGGTGGTAGAGAAGTCGCTCAGCAATCGGTAGATTGCTAGTTGGATCTCGACTTCTCACTTTATGCGCAAGCTCCATGACGTCTTTACAGCGGATTCAACCACAGGTCCATCACTGACTACATGTAGAACTGTAATCTTTGGGCAGGTTGCCTGAAGCTCTTTCAGTATGGGCTCCAGGTGTGCCCACACTCCCTCCTCATCATGGCGGAGGCTGTCTGGCATCTGGTAAAATAGATTAAAACAGTTATAAATAAATGAATACATAAATAAATAATAAATTACTAATAAAGGCATAATTACTAAAGTGAAATGACATGCTCTAAATTATATTTTTAGCTTTTTCTCATGATATTGTACAAAGCTTAAACCTAAAACGTTGTTTCTGAAATATTAGAAAAAAATTACTCAAATTGCATAAAAATCTATTCCAAATAATACTTAAATAAAGTACTTAATACATATAAATCATCAATTGAATATTAAAGCACAAAAACTGCCAATCAAGGACATGTATCTATCATGGAAAACATTTTGCAATGGTCGCACCACATGATATTTGGTCGCACCACATGATATTTTCAAGTTCAGTCAAAATTTACAGGCACAGAATTGGCCACCTAAACAAAACAACCTAGCTTAGCACAAAAGGTCACAATGAAATTTATAATCAAAATATGTATTTGTAGAAATAACTTAAAATTCATTGTTTTTTTGAGGTCACACCACATGATATCGAAATATGGGAACTACATACCATCCGTTAAAAAGGTTATTTTTTTTTCCAAATTTGAGAGTGTTACAAACCTGTTGCTGAATCCATGGGTCCTTGGCAAACTGGTCAATGATGATATCCATTCAAAAACAGGAAGTTGCAACATAATTGTCCCAAAGTGGTCGTTTCGTGATGGTCGCACCACATGATATTTCATAAAATGGACATCATCGGACAAAGTTTGGTTGTATATTATGATGGAAATATAAATCCAAATGCTTTGCAATTTTGTACAGGACTACAAAACACTTGGGATATCATGCCAAATAGGGCAGAAAATAAATTTGAATAGATTTAGAGTATTTTCAAAGAAGTTTTCACAACAGCAGTCATGGCCGGACGGTCGCACCACATGATATTTTGACACTTTAAATAACAGAAAAATTACAAATAACTAATGTTTTTTAGAAAATTAAAGTGAGTACATATATGGGAGAGGTACTACATATACATGGTATCTTTTTATGCATTTAAACCTTTTATTAACTGAAATAAATGCAGTCGGACAGAATATGTAGGCGTCACGTCATTGACCCATCTACATTCTGTAACAGTACCTCCACCTCTGCCCTGGTGAAATTAGGTCTGGGTTTACCGGTGCTTGCTTTGAAATGATTTTGATCAGTCTCTGAAGTTGCTTTCGCGTTGCCTGTGGAGTGTGCACACGTTGCAATAGCATGCCCTTATAAGGAGCTGGCGGGGCGTTTCTGTATGCAAGTTCAGGTGCATGAGAAAGCGCGTTCAATTAAGAACACATTTCCAGGCGTTCATGAATCCAGCAAAGATCTTTTCTGAGGTTGGTCTTTTGAGGTTGGTAAGAAGATATTTAATAAGACAAGAAAATGTTTCGAGAATGAGGTCCATTGTTTCCTCACAACTCAGTGTTTTCAATTATTGAACTACATCGAATCGAATCGCATCGAATCGCATCGCATCGAACTGAATCGTTTTTTATCAACATGCATCTTTTCTTGTATCGTATCGTGCCCATGTATCGAGATACGAATCGGATCGTCTTTGTCATGAGAGATTTACACCCCTAATATACACCATATCACTCAAACATATACGCCATATCACTCAAACATATACGCCATATCACTCAAAACATAAAACATGCTGATGTCTGGTTTATGTGCCTTTGTGGCCAAGTTAAGGGGACCTCTTCTGCGTGTACATCGTGATTGGGCAATAAGGATTATGCAATCTGGATTGGGTAATCTGGATTGGGTAATGTGGATTGGGTAAGTGGTGTCTGTGGGAGAGAGTTACTTCATCTGGCCTGTACTTTGGGCTTTTGTAACTTCAACAAACACACACACCCACAGATTGTTCACATGCACAAAAAGCTCTACAACACACACACACACACACACACAGATTGTTCACATGCACAAAAAGCTCTACAACACACACACACACACACACACAGATTGTTCACATGCACAAAAAGCTCTACAACACACACAAACACACAGATTGTTCACATGCACAAAAAGCTCTACAACACACACACACACACACACACAGATTGTTCACATGCACAAAAAGCTCTACAACACACACACACACACCCACAGATTGTTCACATGCACAAAAAGCTGTACAACGCACACACACAGATTGTTCACATGCACAAAAAGCTCCACAACACACTAAAGAAAAGGGGAAACCCTGACAAGCGTAACAGGTCCCTTTAAAGCGTTACACCAACTTTAAGCGAGTCGTTTCCAGATCTGACTCTCCTGTATGTCTCAGCACCTCAGTCTAGAGTTGGTGACTCCTTTGTGTGTGTGTGTGTGTGTGTGTGTGTGTGTGTGTGTGTGAGAGAGGGAAAGAGAGAGAGAGAGAGAGACTCACGTGGTACATTGACAGCTGTAGGTATCCGTCCCTCTGCAAACTCATCAGTGTTGCGGACGTCAAAGAGTCTCACTTTTCGTTCAGCTAACAAATGCTTCAGCTCTGAATAGGTGACTACTAGCGCACGCGCACACACACACACACACACAGAGATGGAGACACCAAACACACACACATCGAAATATAAGTACATCAGAAATATAAAATAGAGTTGATACAACCATGGCATGCAACTCACCACGCACACACACGCACATACACACACACACACGCACACAACACAAGTACATCGGAAATATATAATTAGAGTTAATACAACCATGGTATGCAACATAACACACATAACAACCGCACACACACACACACACACACACACACACACAGATCCAGGGTTCTCCCACTCCCTCCCTCTCCCATCACTATATACACTAGGGAAGAGTAGAGGCCCACGCCACTTGTGAGTTGAAACAGGGTGGTGGGGCTTAAGAGGCACAGTCACACAGTGGCAAGGTGGGTGTGTGTGTGTGTGTGTGTGATACTGCCTGTGTGTGTGAGTGTGTGTGTGTGTGTGTGTGTCTGTTACTGCCTGTGTGTGTGAGTGTGTGAGATTGATAACTGTGCACAGGAGCTGGCAGAGATTAGAAGTCTGTACGTGACACACACACACACACACACACACACACACACACACACACACACACACACACACACACAGGAGCTGGCAGAGATTAGAAGTCTGTATGTGAACTCTACTCTTGTTTACTTTCTGTTTAGAGAGCAGCTAATTAGGCCTTAGCCAGGCAGGAGCAGAACGGGAGGAGACATGGCAATGTCACACGAACACACACACACACACACACACACACACAATGTCACCGGATACAACCTTCATTGTTCTGGAAAATGATTTCTTAAACTGAGAGGGAATATGTTACATTGAAACACACACACACACACACACACACACACACACACACACACACACACACACACACACACACACACACACGAAAGGGAATGTGTTACACTGAAACACACTAAGTGTTTGCATACACATTATTTAGGTGTCCCTGTAATTTAAACGTTTAAGGGTTTAGCCAACAGCAGTGGCGGTTCTAGACCATTTTTACTAGGGGGGCCAAGGAGGGGCCAGTGTTTAACCAGAGGGGCACATACAAATTATAAGATTTTTGTAACCAAGAGTAGCTAGGTAGTCATATATAATAATATATAGTAATAATATAATAATTATTATAATAATAATATTATAATAGTATTGTTTTCTGTTTATAGTTTCTTCAAATTTAGACTTTTTAAATGTAGTATTTTTTAATTGTAGTGGTTGGTTAGCTGGCGAACATTCATGACAACGAACATATCGTCATACAAAGTTGCCCCACCAGAAATTTCGGGCTAAAATCGCCACTGCTATTCATACTAAAATCTAAGCATGTGATTTTTTATGTGATGTCTCCTTTAGGATTTGTTTTTGGCGTTGGTACAATCGTGAATAATTGCTGTGTCTTATCAAACCTAAACTCTCCTGGGCAAGCTAGCGAGCTGTAGCTGATGAGACAGGACAGCGATATTTGGAAAAGGCATTGATTATTGGCTGCGATCCATATTTGTTAACTTCAACTTTATTTTGTCCCTTAAAGTCTGCAAAGCGTCTGGCCCAACTTTCTTTTCCCGACATTTACATTTATCTTGTACATCAGGGGTTTTCAACTAAGGGTCCGTGGCCCCCTGGTTGTCCGCGACGGCATTGCAGGGGGTCCGCGACATGTTGATCAGTTCACCATTGACTTTTTTTTATTTTTATACATATACCTGGGCCCGTAGACATATTTATGTCAATCTAAATACTCTGAATAGCCAAGTCGCATTGCCTGACAAAACCAGTTGAAAACCCCTGCACTAGCCAATCAAATCATTAGCTAGCTAATATTCAATGAGAGCCAGATTGAAAAAAAACTCTATACATGGTTCTATTTCTACATAAAAGTAAATTTGGCTTTTTTTGTTGATTGGATTTTTTTTTAAGTTACTGAGAAAATGACACTGTACAATGTAATATATATATATATATATATATTTTAACTGAAAAATAAGTTTGCACTTTATATGTAAGGGATGAAAATACCCACAAGGTAAACAGCTCACTAACAAAGTTACACAGCAGTTACCAATTCATAGCAGTGTGATTGGTTGATGACCGGTCAATCGTTCTAGAAACGTCTGCGTCATGAACACACCCAACTGGAAAACATTTTCGCAACAGCATATCATACTCCAAACGACAAACAGTTTGGAGTCTATATCGCATCGCCTTGAGGTTCAGTTAAACACAGTCTTCAACCTGGGGCATCTGTCTCTGTGGCGCAATTGGTTAGCGCGTTCGGCTGTTAAAAGAAAGGTTGGCGTTTCAAGCCCACCCAGGGACGGGATGTCTTTTCCTTCAATGATGGGAGAGTATCTTTCTAAAACAGCAATGCTTTCTGCTCAGTACAATGAAAATTATTACCTGCACGACTGTAGATTATAGGCCCATCAAACTATATCATTTGATATTAAAAATGTGTTAGGTTTCTATTCCTAATCAATGTGTTATGTATTCAACATACACATTTGTGATGTGAAGTTGTACATATTTTAGAAGCATATGCAATGTTAGATGGTTATGATCATTTCAAATTATTTTAATCTCATTGCCTTCAGATGCATCAACAGAGTTTCCCACAGGAAAGTCTGAAACTATGATCTTAAAAGGCAGTCTAGGGTGCTTGAAGGCAAATGTGCTTGCTGCATGTTCTATGTGTCCCGCATGTGTGTAAGGGTTAGAGCTAATGTTAGAATCAAAAGCTTCCGCAACGGCATTGCAGGGGGTCCGCGACATGAGCCTATGTTGATCAGTTCACCATTGACTTTTTTTATTTGTATACATATACCTTGGCCCGTAGACTAGGGATGCACCGATACCACTTTTTTACAAACCGATACGAGTACGAGTATTTTTATTTGTGTACTTGCCGATACCGAGTACCGATACTGATACTTCTTAGATTTGGTCTCCATGAAAGTGCAATTTAAAAGTGCAATTAATTTGGAGGCAGATTTTATTTTTATCTCTCCAGATTATGTCAAGCCTATAGTACAAAATTAACAGAAGGCTATCCCAAGCCAAAAATAAACAGAGCTTTCTGGTTTTAACACACAAAAAAAGCCTTCAAACAGACAATATCATCACATTAGACAAAATGCAAATATAACCAGATGAAGGCAATTCAATTTGCTGCATAGTTAACAACACAGTCTGCTTAACAAAAAGTGAACAGAACTATTACTGGATTAGCACAAGAGCACATTTCAGTTACAAAAGAATCAGAAGAATCTCCTGCTCAAGTACACAATCAATCACTTAACCTATGTGGCACAGTCTTTCTCTCTACCTCTCTCTCTGTGTGTGCGTGCGCGTTTTTTTCTTTTGCAAGACGTCAGTTAAGATTGGTTGCTTCGTCTTGCGCCGATAGCATCAGTGAACTCGGTGTACTTATAGGTGGTGGGCCGAAGCCTCGTATCTGTTCAACTTTGCATTTTAATTTTGGAGGACCTGCATTTTTAAAGTTAGGATGATTATATAATTTCTAACGATAAACCAGTTGTTGCCAGGACAGTTTCCCGTGGAGTTTGTCAACCCCATAGTGTAAAAGTTTGTTAAACTCGCCGGCTAACACAGTTGCCTACTAAATCAGTCGAACCAATAACACGACGTTATACTGGCGTAAGAAAATTAGTAACCAATCAGATGCAGCCATATTGACACCCGTTTCACCGATGACTCATGTTGACATCTTTCACTGCTGCCGCGACAGCTCCAACCCATTGAAACGGAGACGTGTTGTAAGTAATAATTTGATCAGTATTAGGCCGTTTTAAAACATGTTTGTTTTCTAAACCGTCTTTTTCATACGTGAGTGATGGTGTAAATAGTTTAAGTTCGCTAACGAGCCGTAGTTTGTACTGTATAGCCTTGCTTACGGTTAGCTATGCTATTTGTTAATACCTCATTTACCTTGTCTCTGTCAAGTTTGATCAACGTTATTCACCTTGTATGGAGTCGATGGTAGAGTCATAAACCACGCAACACAAAACGTTTTAGTCTAAGAAATATTTAATCATCAAGGGGGAAAAGGAAAGGTAAGGGGAAAATGTGGATCTCCTGAGCACTGGGACCAGAGCCACAAGGCTAAGGTCGGTTAGTCCACAAAGAGATTAAAGGAACATAATGGATAAAGAAAGGGGGGGAGCCACCCCTCCCTGGCAGCACTGCAATACCAGGGTAATGCCAAGGGGTGAGATCTCTCCATAGGCCTCTTCTAAGATGTTATTATCACAATGTGTGCACTTGCACAGGTTGGTACATGGCAGCTCATACACTTTGCATGTACATTTTCCCCTGACAGTTTTTTTTTTGCAGGAGCAGTGAACAAGCTCAAGGATCGCCTCTGGAGCTAGTGGAAGTGACATCCAGTCCACCTCACAGCCATCTTCCAGCCATGGTTGATCGGAGGAGGAATGTCTGGGAAACACTCCAGGCTCCTCCTGTGCACTGCAGCCTGGTAGCTTGCCCGCTGAATATGTTTGTGCAGAGAGTCCTGGTTTGGAGGCAAGTCTCGCTCAGAACATCTGCCCGACTTGAACAATGTAGCCTGACTATCACACCCGGAAAATGGATGGAGACCTACAAGGGCGTGGCAGTTTTGATAGATCTGTTATTTGGGACTCTCTCCCCTTTGCAGTGTGCAAATACAGGTTCGCATTGATGTGGCTACAAAAAGACAGTGCACTGCAGCCTGGTAGCTTGCCCGCTGAATGTGTTTCTGCAGGGAGTCCTGGTTTGGAGGCAAGTCCCGCTCTGAACATCTGCACGACTTGAACAATGTAGCCCTGGCCTTATTGATGTCCTGAGAAGTCAGTCCATAGAGGTCACACGTGAATGCCTCCCGTGCCTGTTTGAGGTCTTCTGATGGTGTGACACTTTCTTCCAATTGCCGAAACTTTGAATTTCGTTTTTTTTATGCTTTAATTTTTCCAACACCATACAGAGCACTGACTGTATCACATCCGGAAAATGTATTGAGACCTACAAGGGCATCACACTTCTCCTGTTATGTGAGATCTGTTATCTGGGAATCTCCCCTCTGCAGTGTGGAAATAGAGGTTAACTTTGATGTGGCTACAAAAAGTCAGTGCCAGTACTCGGCATTTTTAGTTTGAGCTGAGTATGCTGTACGAGTCGCATACAAAATGAACCTCTGTAGACTTTGTTTCCTTGGCCTTCAGCTGCTGCACCAGAGCCATAGCATCCCAAATCTAGCACTGCCCACAACAATTAGCCTAACAAAGTAATGTGTGCACTTGCACAGGTTGGTACATGGCAACTCATACACTTTGCATGTACATTTTCTCCGGACAGTTTTCTTTTTTTTTCAGGAGCAGTGAACAAGGATCAGTTATGGTGTGATGTCAGAGTGATTTATTTTCCTCGAATTTTTGTGATTGTACTTTGGCCAGTATGTCTGAATGTTTTGATTTTCATTTTGTCATGGAATAATGTTTCTCCACCCTAGGTGGGCCGAGAGGCTGTATCGTGTTATTTGCCCTGTTTGAGGAGGAGTACCGAGTTTCAACAAACCGAGCAAAAAAGGTTGCCACTCGCACTTTTAGATTTTTTTTTTTAAGTCGATGACTTGTTTAAGATTAACAACAAATACGACGGGAGGCTATGTGCAGGGTACAACATTTATTTACCGCGTTCATCCATTCGGGTGCCTGTGAAAGTGCCGGTGTAGGTGACGTTAACGTCAATATACTGCGGTGCTGACAGTGAGGAGATTAATTTTGTTAGTTAACTCTCACCTATTAAGATACACACCTGAATTTCCCTCACGGGATTAATAAAAGTGTAACTTCCACTATTAAACTTTTTCAAACCCCCAAATGTGAATGTGAAGGTAACGTTTACAATTTTAAGATGTGTGATAATTCTTGGCTTTTCATCTGTCAAACGATGTCCTCATTTCTTTGTCAATTTTTCTAATAAATGCACACGACTTTATACAATGTTGAAATGTATTGTTTGTGTTAAGATCACAACGTCATAATAACGAGCCAACCTGTACCATTTTCGAATGCACGTTTATTAGCATGGTTTGCATCATTTAGTTACAGTACAGGTAGAGTAAGTCATGGAGTGCTGCATGCATGTGGCGAAAGGAGATGGACCCATAGTCCCCTTTTCTGCAGTAAGCTGGGAGAAATTTACAAATTCAGTCTTTCAATGGAAAGTTCTTGACTGTATAGAGAGTGCTGTAGCTGAAGAGGCAGTGCAGAGATTTAACTTAATTGAAAGCCAGGATGCTAGTACTGCACCAACCAACACTGGCTATCACAGGCAATGCTACAGTTATTTCACAAACATTACAAAGATCAAGCGAGCACAGAAGAGAAAAGAGAGGGAAGATTTGCTTCAAGAAGCTGCAAATAAAGGTAAGTAAAAGAAGTAAAGGTGAACTTAATCTTGAGCTTAACTTTGAATGTGTAGAGGGAACAAACACTGTTGAGATGAAAATACCAACACATAATTCACAATAGCCTCTTTCAGAATCAGAATCAGAATCAGAATCAAAATGGGATTTATTACCAAGTAGGTTTACACCTACTTGGAATTTTTTCTGGTGTGAAGGTGCATACAGTAAACATAAAAACACAATAAGTACTACACATAACATAAAATCACAAATAAGTACTACACATAAGAAAAGTACTACACATAAGAACCAAAAAACACAATATATACGATACAAATATATAAACAATGAATACAAATATATAAACAATGAATATAAAAAAAGTAAAGTAGAGTACAAAAGTCACACCATCATAAAATAATATGGCCAGCATGGCTTGGAAATAGCAATGATATAGTAAAGGATAAACATTGAAGCACAACTTATGCTTCTGTGATGCAGTGACAAAACATTTGAAGCAACCCCTCATAATAGTTTGTCATCTTTTAGGGACAGACTCAGAAGATGGTGAGGAGACTCCAGCAAAAAGACGAGCTCTAAGGTCACAAACCAGTGATTTCAACAGATTCAGGCGAGCTCCACATCTGCTACCTGTCCAGTGTATTATTTGCAAATGTGACAAATACATGTGGGAGAAACACAGCAGAAAAAAGAAAAAGGAAAAACTCAGTCAGTGTGAGACGATAACCGCTGGGAAACTGCTTGCCGCAGCTCAAGGAAGAAAGGATGAGTCAATCCTTCTACATATCCAAGACCGCGACTTGGTTGCCAGTGAGGTGCGATACCACTTTACCTGCTTCAGGGATTACACCCGGGACCTGCGCACTGAAAAAACAGATGGCAACTTGTATGAAAACGGTTACAAGCATTTCTGTGAGACTGTCATTGAGGAGAGGCTGATAAAGAATAGGGAGGTGCTCCGCCTATCAAAGTTGACCTTGCTTTTTCGGGAGATTGTAAGAGAAACAGAGGGAGTGATCATCAATGCATATAAGCCTCAGTCATTAAAGGCCCGACTTCACAAGTCCCATCCGGTCTTAAAATTCCACGAAGCATCTACAACCCATCTTGTGTACGTGGACAATCTGTCAGCTGAGGAGATCATCCATGAAGGTGTCACTTCTTCTTCTTCTTCCTCCTCCTCCTCCTCTTCCTCCTCATCATCATCATCATCATCTGAAGACAGTGAAGGAGAAATGAAAAGTAGAGGACATGTTGAAAATGCCACTATGATTGATTCTAGAGTATTATATCATGCAGCCCTCACACTGAAAGGCATTATCCAAGAGACAGCAAAAAAAACACCAAAGCTCCCATGGCCACCCACAGCAAGAGACCTGACACTGGAGAATGCCCTTAGCATAGTGCCTCCCCAACTTTTTAACTTTATTGCTTGGGCATCTGGAATTTCATCCCTACCATCAGATGAACGTGTCGAGGTAAATGAAGAGGAGAGCAGAAAGATAGTGTCATCCTGTCAAGACATTATTACCCTAGCAACCACAGGACGTTGGCTCATGCCAAAACAGTGCTCACTTGCAATGGCCGTTCGGCACATGACTGGTTCAGCACAGCTCATAGGGTTGTTAAATGGTCTTGGCCACTGCTCATCCAACTCCCTGGTCCTGGAGCATGATACTGCCCTTGCTCACCTACAAATGGAGAGGGGAGAAATACACATCCCTGAAAACATCAACAATGCTGAAGCGCCTGTGACTCTTGTCTGGGATAATAATGACTTTGGGGAGGAGACCCTTTCTGGAAGAGGAACCACACACAATACAAACGGCATAATAATTCAGCAGGCTATAGCTAGTGATTCACCATCTTTACCCCACACATCATCTACAAAAAGAACAAGAGAGCGGTCGGTTCATCCTCCTCCATTGAACCTTTTAAGTTACACAAGGGGAAAGCGGTCTGGACCACAGAGTTCTGTTCTAAAGATCGATCTACAGCAGGACCAATACAGAGATGCCGAAACAACCGGGAGGAGAACTGATGCTGCTTTCTTCTTAATGAAAATGTCTGAGGCCCAGGGGAAAGTCTTTCCCGGATGGACAGGATTTAACATCATGTTGAAAAAGGACACAGTCCTACCCTCTACAAATGTTGGCTACCTACCAGTAATTGATGCCAGTCCAACCGATCTCAGCACTGTCCACACCATCCTGAGCCACTCCTCTGCCATTGCTGACAGCCTGAATCAAAGAGAAATAGTGTTAGTCATGGATCAAGCCATATATGCCAAGGCCCAAGAAATACGTTGGCAAACAAGTTCTTACTCAGAGAGAATTGTACTAAGGATGGGAGAGTTTCATACAGCGATGGCATACCTTTCCTGCATTGGGAAACTTTACTCTGATGCTGGCCTCCAGGACATCTTAATTGAGTCTGAACTTGTGGCGCTGGGTTCAATTGATGGAGTGATGACAGGACATCACTACAACAGGAGCATCCGAGCACACAAACTCTTGGCGGAGGCACTGCAGAGACTGCGCTGGCAGGCATACCTGGACACACTCACACAAGAACACAAGGCATCAGCTTTTAAAGTTGCAACAGATCTGCAAGAGTGTTTTACTAGTGAGAGATTCAATGATATGCTTACCTCTGACACATTTCTTCAATTGCTGAAAGGCTATGGAGAATTTGTGGAAAAAAGCTCCTCTAACCAGACCTTCATATTTTGGAGTACATATATTGAAATGGTGGAAGATTTGCTTCTTTTCATCAGGGCTACTAGAGAGGGGAATTGGGCTCTCCACTTGTCTACTGTGCGGAGTATGCTGCCCTGGTTTTTTGCCTGTGACAAAGTCAACTATTCCAGGTATCTGACTGTGTATTGGGCTGAAATGACCAACCTTGAAGACACCCATCCCCTAGCACACCAGCAACTTCTTTCTGGGGACTTCGTAGCCCAAAGACATCAACAGCATGGTTTTGCCGGCACCGCATGTGATCAAGTCATTGAACAAACGGCCAATCGGGACTCAAAGACAAAGGGAGGCATCAGCGGATTCTCTCTGAACAAGGGTGCAGTTCACCGATGGACACTAACCCAACATGAGCGGGCAGCCATTACATACGAATGTAAAACAATGGCAGGACAGTGCCCAGTAGCAAATAAAAATTCGGAGCTGAACAGCACCAGAATTCAAAAAGATGAAGCTGATGTGACAAGCATTTTGACCACAATCGAAAATATGGTCAACCCCTTTGACCCGATGCTAGAGGGAGAGTCTCTGTATAAAATCTCCTCTGGCCAACTGGCACCAGACAGTGTTGTGTCTGATTTGCTTGGGGCTAAACAAAGAGGCACTCGGGCGCTCACGGAATTCTGTGAGAAGAGGCTCATCAGTGGAGTAACATCTTTCCATGACCCAATCAAGAAAAACAAAATCAAAACATTCAGACACACTGGCCAAAGCACAATAACAAAAATTAGAGGAAAAGAAATCACACTGACATCACACCGGAACCTATTTGCAAGGCTAATAGTTGTGGGCAGTGTGAGAAAAGTGAACATCGAGGACATGCTCTGCTACAGTTTGGGTCCTTTTCCACAGTCCCTAGCCAGCTTTGACGGATCCCTGGTGAAAACGAACAAGGCCAAGCTGATGCACATCTTGCAGGACGAGATCAGCCCACCTGCAGAAGTGAGAATTCCTGATGGTTCTGTCTGGATTTGGGATGCTATGGCTCTGGTGCAGCAGCTGAAGCCTCAACCTACGTTTGGGCTATTCGCTGACCATGTGCTGAGGACACTAGTCCAATCTGCCAAGGCAACAAAGTCCACTGAGGTACATTTTGTATGCGACAGGTACAGCAACCTCAGCATTAAAAATGCTGAGAGAGGCAGACGGGCAGAACAGGGATTTCAAAAAATTAGGATTTATGGTAACGAACAAAAAACACCAAAACAATGGAAAAAATATCTGGCATGTGGGGAAAACAAGGAAAGTTTACAAAATTATCTATTTGAACATTGGACCACGTCTGCAAACACTCTAATTGGGAATGTGACAGTCATCATGGCACATGGCAGCAAATGCCATGCCATCAGGATGAATACAAGCATAGAAATTCAAGAGCTCAAGGAGCTTGAAACTAACCAAGAAGAAGCAGACACCAGGATGCTGTTGCATGCCGCTCATGCCTCAAAAACCTGGACCAACATTGTCATTAAGAGCCCAGACACAGATGTCTTTGTTCTGGCACTGTCTTTTTGTAGCCAGATCAATGCAAACCTGTACTTCCACACTGCAAAGGGGAGAGAGTCCCAAATAACCGATCTTTCCAAATTGCACAGCCATCTTGGACAGGAGAAGAGTGATGCCCTTGTAGGTCTCCATCCATTTTCCGGGTGTGATACAGTCAGTGCTCTGTATGGTGTTGGGAAAATTAAAGCATACAGAAAACTAAATTCAAAACAAGAATACATTGACCTATTTCGGCAATTAGGAGAGAGTTTCACACCATCAGAAGACCTCAAACAGGCACTGGAGGCATTCACTTGTGACCTGTATGGAATGACCTCTCAGGACATTAATAAGGCTAGGGCTACAATGTTCAAGTCGGGCAGATGTTCAGAGCGGGACTTGCCTCCAAACCAGGACTCTCTGCAGAAACACATTCAGCGGGCAAGCTACCAGGCTGCAGTGCACAGGAGGAGCCTGGAGTGTTTCCCAGACATTCCTCCTCCGATCAACCATGGCTGGAAGATGGCTGGGGAGCTCTACGAGGTGGACTGGATGTCACTTCCACCAGCTCCAGAGGCGATCCTTGAGCTTGTTCACTGCTCCTGCAAGAAAACTAATTGTGTCAGGGGAAATTGTACATGCAAAGTGTATGAGCTGCCATGTACAAACCTGTGCAAGTGCACAAACTGCGATAATAGGAGCGTAGAAGAGGACTAGGGAGAAATCTCACCCCTTGGCATTACCCTGGTATTGCAGTGCCGCCAGGGAGGGGTTGCTTTCCCCCCCTTTTTTGTTTATCCATTATGTTCCTTTATTCTCTTTGTGTACTAACCGACCTTTGCCTTGTGGCTCTGGTCCAAGTGCTCAGGAGATATATCCCTATCCACATTTCCCCTTCTCCTTTCCTTTTCCCCCTTGATAATTAAATATTTCTTAGACTAGAACGTTTTGTGTTGCGTGGTTTATGAGTCTAACATCGACTCCATACAAGGTGAATAACGTTGATTAAACTTGACAGAGAAACGGTTAATGAGGTAACAACAAAGCATAGCATAGCATAGCTAACAGTAGGCAAACCTATATAGTACAAACTACGGCTCGTTAGCGAACTAAAACTATTTACACCATCACTCACGTATGAAAAAGACGGTTTAGAAAACAAACATGTTTTAAAACGGCCTTATACTGATCAAATTATTACTTACAACACGTGTCCGTTTCAATGTGTTTGAGCTGTAGCGTCTGCAGTGAAATATGTCAATATTCCAGCTGAGCTGAGTCATCGGTGAAACGGGTGTCAATATGGCTGCATCTGATTGGTTACTAATTTTCTTACGCCAGTATAACGTCGTGTTATTGGTTCGACTGATTTAGTAGGCAACTGTGTTAGCCGGCGAGTTTAACAAACTTTTACACTATGGGGTTGACAAACTCCACGGGAAACTGTCCTGGCAACAACTGGTTTATCGTTAGAAATTATATAATCATCCTAACTTTAAAAATGCAGGTCCTCCAAAATTAAAATGCAAAGTTGAACAGATACGAGGCTTCGGCCCACCACCTATTAGCACTATGGTGTGTCTTCAGATGTTTAATCAAATTGCTTGTGTTAAACAAAGTACTTTCCTTTCCGCCCCTAGACATCGTAGCAGTGCAGATCTTACACTGTGCCCTACTCCTGTCGTCGTCATTTATCTTAAAATGAGCCCAAATCGCCGTTAAGGCAGCACAACGAAATTGCTAATCGCTAACGAGATGCTAGCAGCTAAATTTAGCGAAACCTGTATACTGAAATACTTTGACACTATGACAAACTTTCCTAACACAGTCAAACATCAAGCAAATGCAACACAAGACGGCAAATAAGCTACTTACTAGTCTGGCAGAGAGTGGTAGGACAGGTAGGACAATACATCACATTTTGTGTCAGCATAGACCGGCCAGTTTGATGCAGTGAAATACTGACGAGTGGTATCGGTGCTTG
>NW_024879703.1:0-5000 GCF_900700415.2 Clupea harengus | reverse complement strand
AAACACGGTGAACATGTGTGTGTGTGTGTGTGTGTGTGTGTGTGTGTGTGTGTGTGTGTGTGTGTGTGTGTGTGTGTGTGTGTGTGCAGCTAAACTGCTAAACTGCATCCAACAGGAACAAACCTCCAGAATCTCTTAAATGTGCCCCAAATGTAGCTATTTTAAAACCATGTTAAAAACATTTCTCTTTTCCTATGAGCTCCCAAATGAGTCTCTATTCTTACTCTTAGTCTTACTGCACTTTAAATATGTCTAACTGCTGCACTTTAAATCTGTTTTACTGCACTTTAATTCTGTCTCACTGCACTTTAACTGTCTTACTGCACTTTAAATCTGTCTTACTGCACTTTAATTCTGTCTCACTGCACTTTAATTCTGTCTTACTGCACTTTAACTGTCTGCGTGTGTGTGTGTGTGTGTGTGTGTGTGTGTGTGTGTGTGTGAAATCTGTCTTACTGCACTTTAATTCTGTCTTACTGCACTTTAATTCTGTCTTACTGCACTTTAAATCTGTCTTACTGCACTTTAACTTCAACTGTCTCACTGCACTTTAATTCTGTCTCACTGCACTTTAACTCTGTCTTACTGCACTTTAACTTCAACTGTCTCACTGCACTTTAATTCTGTCTCACTGCACTTTAATTCTGTCTCACTGCACTTTAACTCTGTCTCATTGCACTTTAATTCTGTCTCACTGCACTTTAATTCTGTCTCACTGCACTTTAATTCTGTCTTACTGCACTTTAATTCTGTCTTACTGCACTTTAACTTCAACTGTCTCACTGCACTTTAATTCTGTCTCACTGCACTTTAATTCTGTCTTACTGCACTTTAATTCTGTCTCACTGCACTTTAACTCTGGAAGTAGACCTCTTGTCCCTCCCGGCTGGGCTAAGTCAGTGTTCCGAAATAGATAAACACATAGCAGGGGCTACTTCCACTATGTGTTTATTCTACTTTATGTACTTTCTTAAAATTATATTTTTTTATTGTTTTTCACTCTTAAGGACTATGTTTATATATATCCTGGATATTCCATTTTCTTTATTTATGTAAAGCACGCTGAATGGCCTGAGTATGGAATGGGCGACATAGATCAACTGGCCTTTCCATGCATCAATCTGCTACTAGAAGCATTCTTAAAAAGGACATTGAGTAGGCTGCTGACCATCTTGGACAATGACCACCACCCACTACACAGTACTCTTAACGGACAGAGGAGCATTTTCAGTGGCAGACTCCTGTCACTGTCATGCTCATCGGACAGGCTGAGAAAGTCCTTTGTCCCCAGGGCAATACAACTTTACAACGCCACGCAGAAGGGGAGGGGGAGGGAGATGGACTTCTCTGCATGAGTCTACCTCAGTCTCCCCTCCTCTTCTCAGCTCTTTATTTTTCCATCCCACTGTCCATCTTTTTACTCTTTTTACTGGCTATACTAGCCCATTGCACAGACTGTACTATTTATATCACTTTGCACTATCCTCACACACACAAGCACAAGTACTCTATCTTTGCACTATCCACACAAGCACATGAACACTATCTCCCTGCACTCTTTGCACTACTTTCCTCGTGGACATCAACACTGACACAATCAATGCACACTGTAATATCTGTATAATATCTGTATACACCCTACTCCCTGTGAACATGTTCTCCCTATGTGTATTGTTTTACTGTGATTCTACTGTGATTTGTGTATGTATGTTTGTGAGTTAAGTTAAGTGTATAAGCTACTCGATGACCTAAATTTCCCTCGGGATTAATAAAGTATCCATCTATCTATCTATCTAAAATGGGCGGGATTACAGTACTATTCAGGCCGTGGATTGATCGTCATCCACGCCTGTGGTTAGATCTACTATTCCTTTGGGAGGGATGTTCAGTTTCAATAAAAATGGTTGTGTACTCTTATCACCACGTATAATACATCATTGGAATAAAAAACCCTTCCATAACATCAACATGAAATCTTGATTTTGGTTTTGGAGATTTAGAAACGTTGTACAGGAAAATCACCAATTTTCCGTCCAACACAGCTGTACCTCTGATATAATGGTATCGTCTGAACCAATGACTCACGGTCACATGCATTTTGGAGCGTACATAAACACGGAAGCGGACATTTGGTTGTCACCACTCTGTTCCGTTTACAGTATTTGTTGATTCTTTAGCCTTGAAATCACGTACATTTGCCCGAAAATGCCTATGATGTGCGGGGGAACCAGCGAGGCGAAAGAAGCCACTCCGGAGATCCAGGCGATCTGTGACGAGGTGAGTGTGTGTGTGTGTGTGTGTGTGTGCCTCTCTTGAACTGAATGGCGAAGTTCGGCTCTGCGCAGCATTCTTTCTGTATTCGCTTGCGTTCTGTGGCTTTATAGGCTTATAATAATTCACATAATACGCGCTAAAATAGATACTAAATAAACATAGATCGAGGGTCGGGATGATAGAGAAACTAGTTACTTTGTTCAACGTTTTGTTTTGTTGTTTGTAAGAGTTTTCAGCGAGAAAAAGAACATGACGTTTTGACCATGTTCAATGAAACAGAATATCAGGAAACGTCCCTTTGCGGTCTAAAGGCAGGATCAACTCGACGAAGAATGTCCCGAATAAGCGAATAACTACAAAATAAAGATTAATTGATTGGCAGCATCTTGATGAACCAGTCAGCAGGTCGACTAACATTGATTCCATGGTCCAGGCGGAATGGACAAGACAGTTCCCCATTTCTTAGGTTCTGCAAGTCTGATATATTTGACTGATTTGCATTTGACTTATTGATCGATTCAGCAAAAATGATTCAGTAATGTGCTGCCTGTCTCTCTCTCTCTCTCTCTCACACACACACACACACACCACCACACACACACACACACACACACAGTCTCTGTTTCATCATCATGAATCATAGAGCTCAAGAGATTATTCTGCTCCACATTTTAGCTTAAGGTGTGTGTGTGTGTGTGTGTGTGTGTGTGTGTGTGTGTGTGTGTGTGTGTGTGTGTGTGTGTGTCCTTTCCCCTTATCTGTCAACACACCAACCTCCTGTTTTTAGAGGCACTTGTCTTCCACACACACACACACACACACACACATACACATACATGCAGCGTGTGTGGGCAAGATGGTTACAGGTATCAAAAGAATGGGGTGTGAGTTTGTTCAAGAGTTTCATGAATACATACACACACATACACTCCCCATACATGTAGACCTGCCATCTGCGGTATACATCCTCACACACCCAACGCCTTGCATACACACACACACACACACACTCACCCAACGCCTTGTGACCGAGAGTAGAAGTGATGCTTTTTGCTCAATCAGTTCTTTTCATTTCCTCTTATCAGACTCTCTCTCATCATTGTGTATTCTCTCTCTCTCCTCTCATTCATTGTGTATTTTCTCTCTCTCTCTCTCCCTCTCTGTCTCTCCATCTCTTGTTTGACTCTGGCAGATGAAACCTCATGCTGAAGAGAAAGCTGGACAGAAGTATGATGTCTTTACAGCCAAGCAGTACACATCCCAAGTGGTGGCTGGTACCAACTTCTTCATCAAGGTGTGTGTGTGTGTGTGTGTGTGTGTGTGTGTGTGTGTCCTTGTCCTTCTTGCTCTGGAGCTGCCATATTTATGTTGGGTTATCAAGATGGTTCATGTGTGAGTGTATAGATATGACATACACACACACCTCACTCAGTGAGAGAGAGAGAGAGTGTGTGGTAGTGAGCGCAGGCGCATTATTGCGCGTGTGTGTGTATTCACCAGCAGGCCAATAAACCACCATCATTCCTCTCTCTTTTTACACCTGTCTGTGAGTGAGTGAGTGAGTGAGTGAGTGAGTGAGTGAGTGAGTGAGTGAGTGAGTGAGTGAGTGAGTGAGTGTGTGAGTGTGTGTTCACCAGCAGGCCAATAAACCACCATCATTCCTCTCTCTCTTTACCCCCCCCAGGTGCACGTTGGCGGGGACGATCACATCCACATGCGAGTGTTCCAGAGTCTTCCTCACGCCGGCCTGAAGAAAGAGCTGCACAGCATCCAGACCGCCAAGGCACACCAGGACCCCATCAGCTACTTCTAACACACACGCACACACACACACACATCCAGACCGCCAAGGCACACCAGGACCCCATCAGCTACTTGTAACACACGCACGCACACACACACACACACATCCAGACCGCCAAGGCACACCAGGACCCCATCAGCTACTTCTAACACACACACACACGTTTTTTTTTAAATGAAATAAAATCACGGTTGATGAAAAACTCATGTGTGTCCCATGATTAAAAGTGTGTGTGAATCACGGGCCACTGGCACTCTGTGTTTGATGGTTTGGGATGTCGCCATAGCAACTTGCAAACAGTGGGTAGGGGAGGCTGTACATAGCTTCTATGTCTATGTTTGTGTAAGTGTGTGTGTGTTTGTGTAAGTGTGTGTGTGTGTGTCTGTGTGTCTTCTCTGTCTGTTTGTGTCTGTTTGTCTCCAGGCTGTTGTGTGTGTCTGTGACTGGTGGCTCTCTACTGCCCTCTGGTGGCTGAGCTGGGTGGCGTTTCCTATGGTGGCTCTTCCACCCCTGACAGGAAGGGCCCGGTACTGACTGCAGCCACAGACACCTCCACACCTGACAGCAGCAGAGACTGGAGCGTAATCACCAGCAGTGTGTGTGTGTGTGTTTAGTGTAGGGGTGCTCTACTGTGTTGTGTGTGTGTGTGTGTGTGTGTGTTTAGTGTAGGGGTGCTCTACTGTGTGTGTGTGTGTGTGTGTGTGCTCTACTGTGTGTTTAGTGTGTGTGTGTGTGATCTACTGTGTGTGTGTGTGTGTGTGTGTCTGGCTGTTAGGTATCATTACCATGCCTTCATCTTTAATGATCTGTTTGTCCCTGGACCCCACCATCTACATGCTACTGTGTGTTTAGTGTGTGTGTGTGTGTGTGTGTGTTTAGTGCTCTACTGTGTGTTTAGTGTGTGTGTGTGTGTTTGTGTGTG
>NW_024879702.1:85000-92986 GCF_900700415.2 Clupea harengus | reverse complement strand
CTCCTCCACTGCATCTTAAATGGAGAGAGGAGGCCATCCATATCTCTCTGGCTTCATCAACTTCAGCTCATCTCTTCAGTGTGTGGGTGTGTGTGTGCATGTGTGCGCGTGTGTGTGTGTGTGAGAGAGAGAGAGAGAGAGATAGATAGAGAGAGAGAGAGAGGTGAGACAGCAGGTCAGGGAGATCATGGCCCATTTCCTTCTAATGTTATGAAGATTGAATTTTTAAGCACACACATTTGCTTCCACTATAAATCTGAAAGGAAAGGACGACCATTATGAAGATGATCCTGACACACTCCTGTTCCTCTAGGATGGGAGCAGTGTGTGTATGTGTGTGTGTGTGTGTGTGTGTGCGCATGTCCTGTATCTGTGCATGTGTGTCTGCATGTCTGTGTGTGAACCTGTTTTGTAGGCGTATGCATGGTTATGATTGTACCAAACCTCGACACAAATTTGATAAACATTTTCAAAGCTTCACATAAGAGAGGACAAGGTCACATACACACACACACACAAACACGCACACAAACACACACGCACGCACACACACGCGCACACACAAACACAAACACATGCACGCGCACACGCACACGCACACACACACACCCCGTGCAGGACTAAACCATGCGTGCCTGATTATAGAGGGTGGGAATTAAAAGTGCAAATTGTGCTGAAGCAGAGGGGGTGCAGGGAGGGGAAGTGAGGAGAGTGCAGAGGTGCAGGGGGCATGTTAATGAAGGGGCTTAGAGCGCCTAATTACTGGACCACCTCTCTCTGTTCCCTCCCTCTCTCTCGCTCGCTCTCTCTCTCTCTCTCATGTCCTGTTTTCTCTCTCCATCACTCTCTTTTTCTCCCCTTTTCTCTCACATTGACACTCTTCTCTTTCTCTCTCTCCCCCTCCTCCACACTCCTCTCTTTCTCTCTCTCCCCCACACTCCTCTTTCTCTCTCTCCTCCACACTCCTCTCTTTCTCTCTCTTCTCCACACTCCTCTCTTTCTCTCTCTCCTCCACACTCCTCTCTTTCTCTCTCTCCTCCACACTCCTCTCTCTCTCTCTCTCTCCTTCCCTCCTTATCTCTGTCTCTCTCCTTCTCTCTCTCTCTATCTCCCTCCATAGGTACACACTCTCTCCTGACTACACAACTATACACTATGTCTCTCTCTCCCTCCCCCTTCTCTCTCTTTCTCTGTCTTTCTATCTTTCTGTATCTCCCTGTCTCACCTCTCCCTCGCTCTCTCTCTCTCCTTCCTTCTTTCTGTACACCCTCTATAAATTAGGAGTCATCTAATTATCAGCTCTGGGAGGGGAAATGAGGACTTCCTGGAGTCTGATCTCTCCAAAGGGACCCTTTTCCATCTGCCCAGGGTCAAGCGTGGGATGAGTCCTGTACTGTCTGCACAACTCCAATACCATCTATGGATGTATTACATGTGATGAGAATTAACAGGCCGACACTCTTTTAGACAAAAGACCACGAGAAAGATTTCTGGAGCTGTATTTCAAGGTACTCCTGCAGGGAGTCAATTCCAACATCAGGTAGAGGCAGGCAAAAGACTAAAGAGCTTCACAGTGTTACAAGTTAAATACTAGTCAGTCATGGGAGGTTACATGGGTCAGCATTGGTTTGTTACAGGTCAATGTGGGGAAGGGGGCATGTGAGTGGGAGGGGATCTTCCTATGGAGGAACACACACAGGCCCAAAATGGTGGACAATTGATGTGTATTCCTCCACCTGGGGCAGGGGGGGATGTCTGCTAGGGGCTTTAAACAAAGGTGTACCAAGGCTATCAATACACATGGCACACACACACACACACACACACACACACACACACACACACAGGAGAACCTGCTTGCAATGCAATGTAAGTATATAAATTAATGGTAATATCAATTTCCATCACATGTGTTCTATGTCTGTGTGATTGTGGGATTGTGTGTGTGTGTGTGTTTTGCTTTCATTGTTTTTGTTTATGTTTTGTGTTTCATATTGTAACTGACAAATAGATAAAATAGCTAGAATGCTAGAATATTGTATATATATTAAACATATAATACACATACAGTACATTACATACACACACACACACACATACACACACACACACACACACACACACACACACACACCACACACACACACACACACACACACACACACACACACACACACACACAAAAGCATGAATACACATACATGCAGATAGACACACACAAACACACACACACACACACACAAATCTGAAAAAGTTGATTGCAAAACTCTACTCTAGAAAAGCTAGTTGTGAGTGGTCCCGAGTTGTTTAATTAGAAAACAGAAGTGCAGGGTGAAAAGTGCTCTCTCATGGCTGTTCATCACTTTAATATAACATGAGTGGTCTTGCAAAAATTACATTTTGTAACATAATTAAAACTCAAGGTTTAATTAAGCGCATTTGTTTGGAGTGACTGTGCAGAAACGAGGGTCTACGGTGGGTTTGTCAGTGTAGATCAAACACTAATTTTTCTGTTCACGCAAGTAGTCAGAACACACCAGCCACAAACCCTGACACAGCGTGGCTCATTCTCTCTCTGTCCCACACACACACACACACACACACACACACACACACACACACACACACACACACTGACCCAGACAAACATACACAAACACACACATACAGACACACACACTGACCCAGACAAACATACACACACACACAGACAAACTCATACACACACATTTCTTTGGCAGATTATGAATTCCCTGCTTGGACTCATATACTACTTTACCAGTTGAGGCAGCGTGTCTGTCATCAGATATGTGTGTAAGACTAATCACACACACACACAAACACACACACACACACACACAGATAGGCACAGCACAGCACAGCACAATGGCAGCTCTGATATCAAAGTCATGTTCAAATCCATAACTCACCTAAGACCTGTTATCATCATAAAAACAGACTACAAACCTGCCACCCAGCAAAACACACTGACAGCTCCCATACATACCAAGAGAACGCGAGAGAGGGAGAGAAGGGAGGAGAGGAGAGAGGGAGAGAGGGAGAGGGAGAAGAAGAAGAAGAGACAGAGAGGGAGAAGGAGAGGTAGAGAGGGATGTGAGAGGAAGAGAGGGGAGAAGAAGAAGAAGGGTTGTGCGTATGTGTATCTGTATGTGTGTTGTTAACAGGAACATGTTGACCTGAACATAGTTTGGAGGATGACAGGCACATTTTACATCAACTCAAAAATACCAGAAAAAATGAGGTATACAGTACGTCTGTCCTGGTGAGAGTCTGTATGTCTGCATGTTGCCACGTGATGTACCACGTAGACTTGTATGCATCTCACAAAATAACAAGAGTGTCAAAATGTGCGCCGTATATAGTGAGCAGCACAGGTGCATCCCAATTAGTGATCAATTAGCTCCTCTCCTAATTACACTGCAAAAAACAGAAAGACAACTCACCAAAGGCCTCCGGAGAGGCTGTCACAGCGTGTGTGTGTGTGTGCTGGAAGGTGTGTCTCTAAGGATGAGCATATGGTTTGTGTCTCTGCAGTAATGAAGGTAAACCCCCTCAGTTTCCCCACGTCTCTCTCTCAGCAAGTCACACCTCAGGTGAACCATTCTCCCCCCACAACACCTGCGCTCATCTCATCTCACACCCCGGGGACATCCCACAGACATCCCACAGACGTCCCCCAGGCGTCCCACAGATGTCCCTCAACATGTCTCACAGACTTCTTACGGATGCCTCAAAGACTCGATTTACCTGCTAAATTACCTGTAAAACTTGTGAGTGTGTTTATTTACATTTAGTAGACGCTTTTATCCAAAGCGACTTACATATGTGCGACTTACAATGTATACACATTTTACATTGATGGCACACTGCACATCAGGAGCAATTAGGGGTTCAGTGTCTTGTTCAAGGACGCTTCGACAGGGAATCGAACTAGCAACCTTCTGCTTACTAAACGACTTCTTTACCTCCTGTACCACTGTCGCCCCTGGTGTGCGTGCGTGTGTGTGTGCGTGCGTGCGTGCGTGCGTGCGTGCTTACATGTGTGTGTGTGTTTCTATATTGTTTCTATATTTGTGCATACATCTGCGTGTGTGCCTGTGTAAAGTCATATATGCAGGACAACATGTAGGTCTCTCTATGAATGTGAGCATACATGCTGTGTTTCTGTAACAGCGGGGGCTTAATTTCAGCTGTGTGGACCTCGTGGGTTATGTTGACTGAGGTGGTCAGTTCTGCTTTGATTCACTGCAGGGGACTTAAATTCAATTAATATGAGAGGAAAAGGATCTCTCACCCAACCTCTGTATATAATTATCACATATGTTTTTTATTTCACCATACCCATAATACAAAGGGTTACAGCAAGGGGGAGTTAAGGGTAAAAAACGTAATGAGAACCCTAAACATTTAACTACCGGTCAAATTAAGTATGGCAGTGCTCTAACAGCACAGTAACCTACTGGGTGATACATTTATAGCCTAGCCTTCTGTGTGCTTATATAATATGGCCAGGCCCAACCGTTTAGCCTAGAAGTTAGAAGGGATACCTGGACTAATTGTTTATTGGTGGTGTGATTTTTCCAGATTCCGTTTTTTTCCGACCTGTAAATGTGACCCACGTGAATCACACAGATCTTTGATCTTTGATCTTCGCGGGGTCTGTCATAACTGATTGATGAAATAAAATTTGAAGTGTTAACTGCCCATATGTAGAAACAATGTTTAAGAAAAGTTATGGAACAGCCGATGGCCACAGTTTTTTCTCATTACCAAAGGGGGGCCTTCCATGGAACCACAGGTCTACAGAAAGCGTTCATAGAGAAGAAGAAAAAACACGCCTAGATGAATCACTGCTGTGTTACGGCTTTTTACAGTATTATACTACCCCCTTTCACAGACACAATATCATCAGTGCTGTGTTACAGTATTATACGACCCCTTTTCACAGACATTAGAGCACAATATCATCAGTGCTGTGTTACAGTATTATACTACCCCTTTGCACAGACATTAGAGCACAATATCATCGGTGCTGTGAATTTATGTGTAATTCCACCTGGAGAATGTATCCCAGAGAAGCATGCAAAGAGGAAAAAACCCAATGCAGATGAATGGCTCCATGTTGAGATCATGCAGGGGAATAAATCTTCCTACACTACTCTTTTTTTTTCACATCGTCTGCATCGCCAGGCCCTTATTGGTATGTATTTATGGGTAATTCCGCCAGCAGACGCAGCCCAGAGACGGGCGGAGCAGAGAGCAGCCAGTGGAGATGAATGGCGGCATGTTAGGATCATGCTGTAGACCAAATGGTTCAAATAGAAGAGGGCAAGTAGGAGCACGCTCAGTAAAGGGCACCGCTATGTTTTTAAACTATAACAAATGGAGTGCCGTTTAACTGAAATGGCAAATGTCAGCTTGCTTCTCCCCGTAGCCGTGTGTGGTGTGTGTGTGTGTGTGTGTGTGTGTGTGTGTGTGTGTGTGTGTGTGTGTGTGTGTGTGTGTGTGTGTGTGTGTGTGGTAAGGCATCATTGCAGACGCCCACAGTTTGTATTTAAGCAGGAATAATTAACTTCCACTTCAAACCCTGTTTCCGTCTTATGTTAAAATCAAACAGGGATTGTAAAGTCCCATGTTATGTTGCTGTTCCTTTTCAAACAGAAGTTTGAATCAAAAGGATTTAACCCAGTTCGACTATGGAAAACACTCAACATTATCATCACTCATGAAACGGAAAGTTTCATGAATACAAAGACCTGTCTCATTGAAGCTATGAAGTAATACAGGTTCTGAGGTAAAGACATTTGACCTCACAAATACCTTTGAACTATCTTGGCAGTCCATCCATTGCATTCTGGTCAACCTACAAACTAAAAACCATACAGCAATTTCATTACAGACCTATTATGGTTATTGTTATTGATGGTCAAGTGGGCATTATTTTATTTGAACAACAGTCAGTTCAGCAGACATTTCATTGTTGAACCCTTGGTAATCCACCCAGTGGTTTTCTGAATGACAGGTCCTCCTTCCTCCAGCAGAGGGAGCCTCTCTGTCACCCCCACACCTTAGCAGTACCCCCATGTGGCCCTCAAACTGGGGCCTGGCTTCTATCCCTCCCTCTCTTTCTCCCTTCCTCTTCCCCTCCCTCCCTCTGTCTTTCCCTCCCTCTCTTCCTCTCCCCCTCTTCCCTGGTTCCTCCCTCTGATATCCTTCTACCCCAGACAGGGCTGAGTCCCACTGCAACTTCGGTCCTCACAGGGACGACACATGTTCTTGGACTACAAAGAGACGAGCAAGACAAGAAGAGGAGGACAAAGGGAGAGGGAGAGACAAACGAAGAGAGAAAGAGAGCAAACGTGAAAGTTGTTCAAAGGGAAAGATCAGAATATTTTGCTCTTGCATTAGTGTGTGTCTGTGTGTGTGTGTGAGTGTGACTGCTTATGTCTTATAAGCGGTGTGTTCTCTTGTCTAGACTGGTGTTGCATCAGTTCTTGAGTCTTGTCTTGTGGGGAATGTGTTTTACAAGTCTTTGTGTTCCTCTGAAGTAGCTTTGAAGTTGGGATTGTTTGTTTGACTGTATTTGTGGGACTGGATATGACTGTGTGGATATGGGTGTGTGTGTGCTAAAACTGGTCAAGATCGGCTGCATCTCTTGTAGAAAGCATTCTGTGCAGGTATCATCAAAGGGCACCCTAGGCCTTGCCATATTCTTCAGAGTAACTGTCTGAGAGTGTGAGTTGGGGGGGGGGGTTTCTGCTTGCAATTTTGTTGCACTTGATCACTCCAATATTGTGTGAAAGTCTGTACTTTGTGCAAGCAGATTAATTAGAGTGCTTTGTATATATCTTGTGTTTGAGTGTGTGTGTCTGTGTTTAGTAGTTTATTTATAGCTTAGGGATGGATTCTCGCCGGTCCTCTTCTTTTCTCCTCCTCTTGTTCTCCTCATGTCCACTTGTCGCCATGGCAGCCATGGACGCCTGCTATGACGACGAGGGCCTACCGAGTCGCTGCATGCCTAAGTTTGAGAATGCTGCCTTCAACCGCACCATCATGGCGTCTAACACGTGCGGTTCCCCGCCCGAGGACTACTGCATGCAGACGGGTTCCACGCGGTTCTGTCACAACTGCAACATGTCAGACCCTGCGCGACATCACAATGCCACCTACCTGACGGATTTCCATAGCGACGAGGAGCCCCAGCTGGTGGCAGAGCCAGTCCATGTTCTACGGGGTGCAGCACCCCAACTCCGTCAACCTCACGCTTCATCTAGGTAAGGATTCCCCCTCCTCATGCTTCATGTAGGTAAGGACCCCCCCCCAACGCTCACGCTTCACCTAGGTTTCCCCCCTTCTCTCGGCCATATCACACCTCACCTGAGCAGAGGGGCTTCCTGGTTAGTAGAACATGACATACGACCCTGATTCAGCTGAGTTCATCAGCCATCTCACTCTTTACATTGACGTTCGCAGTCTTGCCCAGTGTCTGTGGTGCTGTATCTTAAAGCCCATTCAGCAGCGAGCCTTTGACATGATGAAATGAAGACTTATATAACAGCTGACACTGGGAAAGATATTTCTGTAATCTGTGTAACATCTCATCCAAATATGTTTTGTGTCAGATAAAAGGCACTGTTGTGAAGCCATCTACTTCTTAATGGATGGTCTATTATGTGTGTCTGCCTCATCCCCTTCTTTATCAGTCTAAGATGAAATGACTGTAGACAGATTTTGAGAAGAGGTGCTGTTATGGAGGCATGTAGTTCCTAATGGATGGCTCCCTGTCTCTAGCTCTCTTTCAGTCTCTGATGAAATGATGAATGCAGCTTGTATCATCCACTGCCTTCGTTTTTGCAAGCATCCATGTACTTCTCAGAATCATTGACTGGTGTGAACTATGGAGGATGGCCTATATATAAGATACTATATAACACATCTGTGGCCTCTTACAACCCATAGAGTTAT
>NW_024879702.1:72500-80000 GCF_900700415.2 Clupea harengus | reverse complement strand
ACAGACACACACACACACACACACACACACACACACACACACACACACACACACCCACACACACACACACCCACACTCTCTCACAAACACACACTGACCTGAATTCATGGGGGAGAAAAAAAATATTATGAGCAAGAAGAAAACACACAAAGCATGGGGGGGTCTTGTAATGGAGACACAGGGTCAGGACTTTCCCACACACACCCACACACACACACACACACACACACACACACACACACACACACACAGACACAGACACAGAGACACACACACACACACACACACACACACACACACACACACACATACATTTACATACAGAGATACACACATACACGTACACCTACACACACACACATTTACATACAAAGATACGCACACACACACACACACACACACACACACACACACACACACCCACACACACACATGCCTGCCTGCACATGCCTGCACGAACCTTCCTGGTGTGGACTAAAGATACACACCAAGGCTGCAGGGATCAAAGGCCTCATACTATTCCAGCTGAACCAGAGGAGAAGCCACATCCCCCTCCCCTTCTCTTCCTCTTCCTCTCCCAGCTAGCTTGGCAAGGGCCCTGTTCCCTGTGTGTGTGTGTGTGTGTGTGTGTGTGTGTGTGTGTGTGTGTGTGTGTGTGTGTGTGTGTGTGTGTGTGTGTGTGTGTGTGTGTGTGTGTGTGTGTGTGTGTGTGTGTGTGTGTTTGTATTTGTGTTTGTGTTTGCATCTGTATATATTTAGGCAATGTGACACGAGTGAGGGTGGGCTTGGTATTCGGTAGTATTTGGTAATGCCACAGGTAACCATAGCTGTGTGGGGATATTCTTTACCGAGCCCACGACAGACATGTTGCTTTTATACAACAGTTCTATCACTAAATAATTTAGTTTGATAACACCATGTTTAGTTTTCTGTAGTTTATTTTGATGTTGATTAATTCAATTCAATGTTATTTATATAGCGCCAAAACAATAAAATTGTCTCTAGGCGCTTTACAGAGCCCAAAGCCTGGACCCCCTTAGAGCAAGCGCAATGGCAACAGGGGTAAGGAAAAACTCCCTGTTCATCAGGAAAGAACCTTAAGCAGAACCACAGCACATAAGGGGGGACCCATCCGCTTGAGATCGGCCGGGAGGAGATAGGAAGGGGGGATGGGGGGAGGGTTGTGTGGCAAAAGGGGAAGGGAAACAACAAGTGGTAGATGTACACAGCATGCATTTGGTAAATGTACATAATATATATATAAACATCATATGATATATACATGATACATACAAAAACAGCTTAGTGGGTATGCAGTGTGCTCATAGGGTTACTGTTACAGGGGTAAGGAGAGTAGGAACAGAAAAACATTTTGGTGGTGGCAATAATATATATTGCATATAAATGCTAGCATAGGGTATGGGGTAGAGTAAGTGTACGGCAGTACGGTGGTGATGGGTGCATGTGGGTCAAGGGTTTCTACAGGTAAATCGGGTGGAGAGACTACAGCAGTGGCCCATAGCGAAGATAGTCTAGACTAGGAGAGGAAGAAAGACAGAGTGAGTGGGTAGAGTTTGGCTGTCCAAATGCGTAGATGAGGAGTAGTGGTGGTGAGGAACAATGGCCCTCATTCTCGAACATTTTCTGAAGTTTCTTCTGAAATGTTTCTTACGGGCTTCGGAAAAACAACGTAAGCAAAAGACATCCGCCAAATTCATGCACGCTTGAAAAAGCAGCGTTCAGTGAGCAACTATAGGCAAATGAGCTCGAGCGACTTCCGGTTACGATTTTTTCAAAATAAAAGTCCCTTATTAGCCCCGTGTTTTCTTAAACTATCAGAGATATTAATTTCATAGTAACATCAAAATGGGTTAAAAACGATTCACTGATGTTACAAAAGTATGGTTTTCTTGTTTTAATATAATGAACAATGACTAAACACACAATATTGTGTTAAGAAAAAGTAAAACACACCCCAATATGCTGATAAAAGGATTATGCCTTCATTAAAGTTGGTTGAACTTGTTCAGAACTGTAAAGAAAGGGTAAAATATGTTTAGCAGTCATTATTCTGGTCATTCACTGTGAAAAAACACTTGACACACAGATCACACAGGTGAAAAGGGATTATCTCCAATGCCAGGGTATTGCCATGTGACACGTATCACACTTTGCTGATGAAACTAAAGATTGTGTCTCAATAAAAGTGGGGTGGAATATGTTCAGGACACTCCAAACATTAAATAAAATGTGTGAAGTAGTTGAGATTTACGTCCCTGAATGCTCCACAATACTTTAAACATAGGCCTACACACAGGCGAAAATGCATTATCTTCAATGGCAGGGCCATGTGACATGTATCACTCTTTGCTGAAAAAACTAAAGATTGTGTCTCAATGAAAGGGGGGTGGAATATGTTCAGGACACTCCAAACATTAAATAAAATGTGTGAAGTAGTTCAGATTTACGTCCCTGAAGGCTCCACAATACTTTAAACATAGGTGATCAGACAGGCGAAAATGCATTAACTTCAATGGCAGGGCCATGTGACATGTATCGCTCTTTGCTGAAAAAACTAAAGATTGTGTCTCAATGAAAGGGGGGTGGAATATGTTCAGGACACTCCAAACATTAAATAAAATGTGTAAAGTAGTTGAGATTTACGTCCCTGAATGCTCCACAATACTTTAAACATAGGCCTACACACAGGCGAAAATGCATTATCTTCAATGGCAGGGCCATGTGACATGTATCACTCTTTGCTGAAAAAACTAAAGATTGTGTCTCAATGAAAGGGGGGTGGAATATGTTCAGGACACTCCAAACATTAAATAAAATGTGTGAAGTAGTTCAGATTTACGTCCCTGAAGGCTCCACAATACTTTAAACATAGGTGATCAGACAGGCGAAAATGCATTGTCTTCAATGGTAGGGCCATGTGACATGTATCACTCTTTGCTGAAAAAACTAAAGATTGTGTCTCAATGAAAGGGGGGTGGAATATGTTCAGGACACTCCAAACATTAGATAAAATGTGTGAAGTAGTTGAGATTTACGTCCCTGAAGGCTCCACAATACTTTAAACATAGGCCTACACACAGGCGAAAATGCATTAACTTCAATGGCAGGGCCATGTGATACGTATGACACTTTGCTGATTAAACTAAAGATTGTGTCTCAATGAAAGGGGGTGGAATATGTTCAGGACACTCCAAACATTAAATAAAATGTGTGAAGTAGTTGAGATTTACGTCCCTGAATGCTCCACAATACTTTAAACATAGGTGATCAGACAGGCGAAAATGCATTATGTTCAATGGCAGGGCCATGTGACACGTACGTTTAAAGTATTGTGGAGCACTCAGGGACGTAAATCTCAACTACTTCACACATTTTATTTAATGTTTGGAGTGTCCTGAACATATTCCACCCCCCTTTCATTGAGACACAATCTTTAGTTTTTTCAGCAAAGTGTCATACGTATCACATGGCCCTGCCATTGAAGGTAATGCATTTTCGCCTGTGTGTAGGCCTATGTTTAAAGTATTGTGGAGCATTCAGGGACGTAAATCTCAACTACTTCACACATTTTATTTAAGGTTTGGAGTGTCCTGAACATATTCCACCCCCCTTTCATTCAGACACAATCTTTAGTTTCATCAGCATAGAGTGATACGTGTCACATGGCCCTGTCATTGAATAAATGCATTTTCGCCTGTGTGTAGGCCTATGTTTAAAGTATTGTGGAGCATTCAGGGACGTAAATCTCAACTACTTCACACATTTTATTTAATGTTTGGAGTGTCCTGAACATATTCCACCCCCTTTCATTGACACACAATCTTTAGTTTTTTCAAAGAGTGATACATGTCACATGGCCCTGCCATTGAAGATAATGCATTTCCGCCTGTCTGATCACCTATGTTTAAAGTATTGTGGAGCATTCAGGGACGTAAATCTCAACTACTTCACACATTTTATTTAATGTTTGGAGTGTCCTGAACATATTCCACCCCCCTTTCATTGAGACACAATCTTTAGTTTTTCAGCAAAGAGTGATACATGTCACATGGCCCTACCATTGAAGACAATGCATTATCGCCTGTCTGATCACCTATGTTTAAAGTATTGTGGAGCATTCAGGGACGTAAATCTCAACTACTTCACACATTTTATTTAATGTTTGGAGTGTCCTGAACATATTCCACCCCCCTTTCATTGAGACACAATCTTTAGTTTCATCAGCAAAGAGTGATACGTGTCACATGGCAATACCCTGGCATTGGAGATAATCCCTTTTCACCTGTGTGATCTGTGTGTCAAGTGTTTTTTCACAGTGAATGGCCAGATTAATTACTGCTAAACATTTTTTACCCTTTCTTTACAGTGTTCTGAACATGTTCAACCAACTTTATTGAAGACATAATCCTTTTATCAGCAGATTGTTGTGTGTTTTACTGTTTCTTACTACAATATTTGCAATGATGCCTGTTTAGTCAGTGTTCCCTATATTTAAACAAGAAAATCATACTTTTGTAACATCAGTGAATCGTTTTTAACCCATTTTGATGTTACTATGAAAGTAATATTAATTGTCAATTTCCAGCTACATCTTAGTCATTATCAAAGTATCCTGTACGCTTAAAATTAACTCACTATATCTTACCTTGTTTTAAAGCAAGTTAATATAATGCACAGTTAACAAAATACCATTATAAAGTCTGATCTAGCGAGTAGACAGATTAGGACTTTATAATGACAAATAGGCTACTATAACTTTCAAACACGCTTTTAACTATTTTCCCGATCATTAGGACAAATGGAACAATAAAACTCGTTGCATATAAAAGGTTTTTATATTACCCAGTCGATTAACAGGGTTGTTTGTTGTAAAAACCTTTCATTTGATACAACAAACTCATTTTACTTCCTCGTTTCGTTTTACTTCCTGGGGTTATTGTGGGTTATCGTTGCTAGCAGAACGGAACTGCTTGAAAATGTGGTCCTACGCAGCAGAAGTTTTCTGGGCTGTGCTCCCCCGGAAGAGTTTTCTTAAATTGAAAGCGCGTTCTCGTGCTCCTGAATTTGCATACATACACGCCCTGCCAGCTCCTTATAAGGGCACGCAACCGTAGTGACGTGTGCAGTCGGAATCGACCGAATCTACACGAAAGCAACTCTTAAACGAGTCATGTCAAAGTGGAAAGCGATCACCGTCGAGTAAACGCAGATCTAACTTCAACTATATATGTCTATGACTTGAACGGTGCAGAGATGGACTGTTGCAGGATGTAGATGTGTCCATTCTATTCCACTATAGCTATATCAACGTGATTGAGTTTAGTGCTTATTTATTTATTCACTTACATTTGCAGTGTTCGTGTACATTACATTTAGTCATTTAGCAGACACTTTTGTCCAAAGCAACGTACAAGGGATAGAACAGTCAAGCTACGAGCAATAGAGACCTAGTGTAACAATAAATACTACTTTACATAAGAAATAGAAAAACGAAATAGGAAATAAAAATGAAGTGCAGGAATGTAACTGCTATAAGTGCAAGTTAAGCACTAGAGGAAGTGCCAGTTAGGAAGGGAGGTGCTCTCTGAAGAGTTGGGTCTTCAAAAGCTTCTTAAAGGTAGAGAGGGACGCGCCTGCTCTGGTAGTGCTAGGCAGTTCGTTCCACCAACGTGGAACTACTTCAAAATTCTGGATTGCCGTACTTGCACAGACGGCAGTGCCAAACGACGCTCACTAGACGAGCGCAGCATTCCGGTGTAGTCCTTTTATTTATTTTATGACATCACGGTGCCTCGTAGAATCATGACTATAGGCCTACATGTGAAACGTAATTGTTAATGATACTTTAATCCGAGGATCTGTAGAGTTGATGTGAACGCAATCACCAACGATTTCTCACAAATTCATTAACACGGAGAGTTTTCTTAAATGCGATTCCTCAAAAAACCACAAGATGGCCCACGGGGACGTAAATCTCACGGGGCCATCTTGTGGTTTTTTAAGGAATCGCATTTGAGAAAACTCTGGCCGAGTTACGACTGCTATTTCGAGTTCGGAAAGTCTTCTGAAGTTCAGAGCAAATCCCAGATGAGAAAACTTTCATGAATGCCAAATGTTGTCCTAAATCCAATTCAGAAGAAATTCCTCTTAAATTCCTCTTAAATTCTTCTTAACTGCGTTCGAGAATGAGGCCCAATGTTTCCACATCCATCAGCAAATGGACCATGCTATAAGGGAGAGAAAAAATAGTTCCAGTCGGAGCACTCAGCGTCAAGTGTTTCCAAGCAATGAATATTGTTACTCTGCAGCCGAATTGAGTCAGAAAATCGCCTTGTACACCTGTCTTTATGTTACATGTTAATTTGTACAATTGCTTCCTTTCCCCACTCGAAAACTGTCAAATGTAACTTTGAAATCACTGCCTGCCATTCTACACCCTCGGTTTGAATGAGTGGAATGTTGAGGGCGTACAATTCAGTGTTTTAAGTGCATGAAACGCGGAGTGATTTCTAGCTGTGAAGAGTCTGGCTGGGCTTGTGCCAGGATACCCCCACTCATGGAATGCCTCTTATCCAATCAGAAATGAATAACTCGTTCGAGACTTAACTGTTGTATACATTTTTGTGTGTATGAGTGTAAATGTTTGTATGTGTGTATCTGAATGCATTGAATGTAGCTGTGTGTGTGTGTGTGTGTGTGTGTGTGTGTGTGTCTCAGATAGAGATTACTGTAAACACAGGGTCTTCTCCTGCCACACAGACAGACAGGCAGGGCAGGTCAGGGCAGGGCAGAGCAGACTTGGCCTTGTCACGAGAGGGAAGTTCCCTGGACATCAACACAAATATCCTCTAAATATTGAGTCTCGTCTGGTCAGGGAGAGTTTAGTCTGCAGGGCCTACCTATCAGGACAAACAAAGATGGGCTCGGTGCACGTGAGTGTCTGCACTTGTGTGTGTTTGTGTGTGCGTGTGCGTGTGCGTGTGCGTGTGCGTGTGCGTGTGTGTGTGTCCGATGTGATTAAGGTGATTCGGCAGCATAAAACACTACACACACACACATACAGAAACAGAACAAATGAAGTCATGTCTACAAAAATATCCACAGTGTGGGCAAGAGATAAACATTTGAATAGGCAAAGAAAGGAAGTCACACATGCACATGCATGCACACACATACCCATACAAACCCATACACACACACACACACACACACACACAGACACAAACAGACACTAAGGGGATTTTCCAAAACGGACCCTTACGGAGTGCAGTCACACTCCAGCTGTGGAGGGCACTCTTAATCAAGGGGTAGGTGTGATACAACAGCACACAACAGACGGGATTCCCTCAACAGAAAAAGGAAATTGATGTCAGACTCGTTTTCGCCATAAAATAGAAGTTTTGGGGACCCTCGAGAAATACAGCCTTTTTTTCCTCTTTACTCGTTTTATTATGGGTGTGTGGGGCTGCATTTCGTGTT
>NW_024879702.1:50000-62500 GCF_900700415.2 Clupea harengus | reverse complement strand
GTTGTTATGGTAGACTTCCAGTACTGTTTTTCCATGTTGGTGTGTTGCTTTTTGTTTTGTTGACTGTCCAAATCCAATCCAATCCAATCTGCCCTGTGAGGGAATACATTTTTTTAAATCTGGTTTATTCTAAACTACAACATAAACTTTGTATTCTGGTTTATTCTAAACTGCAGCAATAACATTTTATTCTGGTTTATTCTAAACTACAGAATTTATTTTTCACTAAAATGGGGTGTGTAATGTGTCAAAGTCCTATGGGAAATATGGACATTTTAGACCAGGAGTAAAGAGCCCTCTATCCTAATACTGCACAGCTGTTCGGCGCCATATCCACTCTGGATCCGTCAGCCTTCCTGTGCTGTATTCTATTCTTCTGTGTTGTTCTCTTCCATCCTCCTCTGAATCCATTTTCCACTCTTTTATCTATCTATCTATCTATCCATATCTCCTCTCGTTTGCCCCTCTCTCACACACACACACACACACACACTCTGTAGTTTTCCTCTTTGTAAGAGTGGTCTGGACAGGTACAGTAGTGTAAGCGGAGAGTGTGTGTCTCTTTGATCACGCTGGGAGTGACGCGCGCTCAGCACTCTGTTGTTTTAAACCCCCTTAAGCCCTTTGATGACAGGCGCCAAAACGTCCTCCCCAGTGACACTGTCGGCCTTGATTGTCTCTCGACAGCGATGAGGCGATCAAAAGGGCCGGACATTGGGATACTGGGGGCTGGAGCGTATTAGCACTTTCAAATGTTTAAGGCACCGGTGCTGCAATACAGCTGGAGAATTGTAGAGACAGCTAGCCTTTCTAAGCCCTGGATTAGCTTGCAGTATTTACAGGCAGCTTTGGAGAAATAGAGCATTGGGAAGGGGACTAAAACTAAGAGAGTGGTGCAAATATGTCTTAAGTAAAGTGGTGTTAGTGAAAGGAGCTCTCTCTCTCTCTCTCTCTTACTTTCTACTTTTCTCTATCTCTCTCTCTCTCTCTCTCTCTGTTTATCTCCCTGTCTCCATCTCTGCTACTCTCTGGTCTTCTCTCTCTCTCTCTCTCTGTGTTACTCTCTGCTTCTCTCTATCTCTGTCTCTCTCTGTTTATCTCTCTCTCCATCTCTGTTACTCTCTCTCTCTCTGTGTCTGTCTGTCTTTCGCTCTCTCTCTCTCTCTGTTTCTCTCTGCTTCTCTCTCTCTCTCTCTGTCTCTCTCTGTTTATCTCTCTCTCTCCCCTCTCTCCATCTCTGTTACTCTCTCTCTGTGTGTGTCTCTCTATCTGTCTTTCTCTCTCTCTCTCTCTATTACTCTCTGTTTCTCTCTATCTCTGTCTCTCTCTGTTTATCTCTCTGTCTCTATCTCTATTACTGTCTGCTCCTCTCTCTCTCTCTTCTCTGGTACTAGATCATTTCTCTAGTCTGTAATTATTCATGCTGTGATCTTAATTGACAGCCTTTAAAATAGGCAGAGGGCGTCTACAGGGGTCTGCTATTTCCTCTGATAGTATGTTTCCACCGTCTCTGTGGCCAGACCCCCTGTATAGACACAAAGTCTGCGTAGGCGAGTGCAGAGCCCACTGTTCGATCTACATGATCTACATGTCTAAAATCAGATGCAATTATCAACAGAGGAAATGGCAGCACAAGTGACCCGACACTGAGAAAAATATTTAGTTTGATTTACTGAATTGTAATGCGGACATAAATGCAAATAAAATAAATACAGCATTTCTCTTTCAGTTTACAAAATGTATTTAGGTCCCTTAGAAAACAGACACAGCTTGACCTACTAATTCCAATACAATTGTTTGAATTAATGTCACATTAAATGGGTGGATTTCTTTATTTAAGCCTGGAATGTCAACATTATTGTGTTTGTATTGTGTTATGCGGGTTTGATAAGCAGGCACATACCTTACTGCAATTAGATCAATATATTGCAATGTCAGTGCTTCTAGAAATGACACATTCTGAATTGAGGAGGAGTCAAGAAGCAACATTCAGAGGCGGTCTTTAATCTCCACATATTTACTTTTGAATACTTTACATTCATTGAAAAAAAAGAAACTCTGAGAAATCACTGAGATCTTGAGCGTTATCAGTACCTGACATGCTCATAGTGGGAATAATTGACGGCACATTTCGGAATTTTCGTAAACAAATATTGGAATATCGGTGAGAGCAACATTAGCAAACAAATATAACAACCTTTGGCAACACTAATATCTGCGCTTGATTACTTCAATGTTCTTGCAAAGGCTGATGGGAATCCATTTAAGGAAATGGTGGCTAGAGGTTTTTACCCAGTAGAGGAAGTTGTGAACTTACTTGTGAATACCAAGACAGTGCATTGCTGTCTTATCATAACGGTGCTGTTATCAACAGTGGGAAACTTCTTTTTTTTTTTCTTTTTGCACCTCTTTTACATTTTATCTAAAAAAAATTCCCTCTCCCTCATCCACCTGAAACGTTCCCCATTTTTCTCCTCTCTCCGGCCTCTTTGACTTCAGGCGGCTGAAAGGCCGCCGCTGTAATTGCTCTTGTGAATTCACCAAGCAGCCCGGTCAGTCTAATTGCTCCATGCTACATATATCGCTCTGTGCTCGGAACGCCATTGACACACTGGTTATAAAGTGTGTCACGAGGATCGATAGAAGACTGCTGATACACCGATAAGGCAACTGCCGAGGTGGCACTGATAAGGCAAAGTGTTTTAGTCAAATTGTTAGTTTTTTCACTCGTCCTCCCTCTTTCTTTTTCTCTGTGTAATGAGTGATTGGGGCTCATATAGTTACTGCCCACGCATAAGCCTCTCTTTTGAATAAAAGGGACATCAGTGAAGTCATCTCTTTCGTCTAAACTCAGTCTTTCCCTTCATCCCCTCGTCCCCCCTCCTTTCAGCCGTCTGTGGAGCCTTAGGGTCGTCCATAGACATTATAATTTGGATGGAGGGATGAAAAGAAAGTCATTTATGAGTCTTTTGTTGGGTGTGCGACACGCGGTCAGTGTCCTACATTTTCATGGTGATGAGTTGACCTTTTCTGGGATTCTGACGGCACGAAGTGGAGCATGTCCTGCTTTTACCCCGCCTCACCGTCACCCTGCCTCCCTGCCCAGCCGGGAGCTCTTAACCGCCGCCCGAGACCCAAATGTTGGTCTGACATAAATTAGGAAAAGGAGTCTCAATAGGTTTTCCTGCAACTCAGAGTACCCCCAGACAGAAAGAGCTCTTCACCTCTAACAGAACTCTGAGGGTTCTCTATGTCTGATGAAGGTTCCTCGGATGAAAATTCGTTGGTAGAAAAATCATGGTGCTGTCAGTTTCATAGCACGGGCCCATAGAAGAACTATTTCCTTCTGGGAAATAGTTTGCGGAACCCTCACAAACAGAGAACACTCCACACTCCACTCCACACAAAGATGCATTTGGCAGCAAAGGGAATTAAGCCTCAAGAATCCCTTTACTATCAGTGAGTGTCATAAATGTCTAATAGATGCGTTATTACAATGTTGTGACATCTTGGAGTTTGTCAGACGCGTAGGTGCTGTTGCTCTATTTGCATGTAAATGGTTATGCCTTTATCTGTGTCGCACAGTTCAGTGGGATCCAGCTCACTTACCACCAGAGCTCAGAGAAGCTCCCACAATGCATGGCAATTGTCAGTCCTCGAGTGCTCCACATGTGCGCACAGTCTTTCTCTCTCTCTCTTTTGTCTCTCTGTCACTCCATCACACTTCTATTTGATTTTTCTTGTTCCTGCGATGGGTGAGCGTTACTTAGCCTCCACACTACATGTGTCAACAGAGCACAAAATGAAGAGTGCTCATCTTTCAGTCGCCTTCATAAGTAAGGCCGAGGCTGTGTGTGTCTGTCTGTGTGTGTGAGAGGGAGTGGAGGACGAGTCAGAAAGAGAGAGAGAATGTGAGAAAAAAAGCTGGTGAGAAAGAGTGAGAAAAGATACATGCATATTTCATCAGCTTCAAATCGAGAAGCTCTTGCCCGCCTGTTTTATTAGCATTTTAATCCCGGCTCAGGCTTGGTGAAGTGTTTCCCCGACTGTGCACACCGCGGCGAGACTTTCACAGACATCATTCTCTCTCTCGCTAAGCCTGGCCCTCCTACCGGCTCCGCTTCGCAGAAGAGATAGAAAAATGGCTCTGAGAAGAAAGACAGCCGAGAGACAGAGAGAGAGAGAAGCAGGGAGGAGAAAAAAATAATGACAGGATGTTTGAACTTTGAATCGGATGACAAAGAGAGTGAGCATCACCCCTCCCTGCTTCTCTTACCCTGGTTTTATCCTGTCACAGAGAGTGATGCTTCAGCATGGCCCTCTGCTCTATCCTGTTCTGTGTCTGTTTGTCTGTGTTCACTGTGAGTTTGTGTTGTTTTCTGTTGTGTTGCGTTGTATCATGTTGTGTTGTCATGTGTTGTTTTCTGTTGTGTTGTGTCGTGTTGTGTTGTGTTGTGTTGTTTTCTGTTGTGTTGTGTTGTGGCGTGTTGTGTTGTTTTCTGTTGTGTTGTGTTGTGGCGTGTTGTTGTGTTGTGTTGTGGCATGTTGTTGTGTTGTGTTGTGGCGTGTTGTTGTGTTGTGTTGTGTCGTGTTGTTTTCTGTTGTGTTGTGTTGTGTCGTGTTGTTGTGTCGTGTTGTGTTGTGTCGTGTTGTTTTCTGAAGTGTCGCGGGGAGGCTTTGTCTTTGGAGCCTCGCAGCTGGTTAAGACAGTCGGCCATGTTTAAATCTGACTTGCTGATTACAGACGCCAGGACAGCCTCAGACAATAGGATTTTTTTTAATTTCCTAATACCAGAATGCAAAGCCGACTAGCGCAGGTATTAGGCATTCCTAACACCTGCCGTCACTTTGATGTTTTGTCTTGTGTGCAATGTCATCCCCAAACAAAGTGCACTACACTGTTCTATGCACTTCCATGCTAATAAATGCTATTGTCATGGAGGCATGAATGAGGCTGTGTTTGTTGTGTTGTGTTGTGTTGTGCTAAGCTCTACTTCCTGCTCTGATATGCTAAGCTTTACTATTCCTTGCAGTGGTGGTGGGTTAAACTACACAGAGCTCTCTCAACTTGTGTATTTGCTGAGGGGCACCCCTGACTACATGTCTGTTTGCACTGATTGGGTGGGTCACTGCAGTCTGACAGGCGGATTCTTTGTCTTCTAATTTGCCATCAGATGCAGATAGTGGAGCAGCTCTAGATTCATTAAATTCATGCTCGTTTTCCCAGGTTCGTCATTACAAACAAATTGGCTGGAATAGCAGGTATTCACCCCGCTACATGATGCTGAAATCATATCCTCTGAAGAAATGAATTACTTCAAAGGGAGCCTGTTTTTGGTGGGGTGTGGTGGGAGTTTGTAATGCATTTAATTTAGCTTTTCCTTTTTTTTCAAATTTCACATGGAAGATGAAAGACACTCTATGAATTCAGATTTAATTTGTTCAGTCATCCATTAAAATGGTCTTCTGTTGCTCTCTCCCCCTCTCTCTCCCTCCTTCTCCTTCTCCCTCCCTCTCCCTCCTTTTCCTTCTTCCTCCCTACCCCCCCCCCCCCCCCTCTCTCTCTCTCTCTCTCTTCTCTCCACCTTTTCCCCCTCTCCTGAGCTGAGGCAGGAGAACTGAGTGGTAAATTGGAACCGCAGCGCTGAATGTGAATGAGTCCTGACGGGGGAGGGAAGGGCAGCCTGAACTTAAGCAATCAAATTAAAAAGTTATTAAGTTTGCAGTGAGCGACAAGCCCCCCCCCCCCCCCCTCTCTTCTCCACACACACACACAGCAGATCATTCTGGAAGGCCGTGGGGCGAGAAACAGAGCCATGAGAGGGACAGGAAGAGAGGAAGGGGGGATAGACGGAAGGGGAGAATAAAGAGAGAGCTGGGTAGCGATGGAATGGCAGCTGGGTTTCTAAGGAGGGAGGGATAGAGAAGGAGGGGTATGGATGGGATGGACAGGTGGATTATGGGAAAATGAAGAGATTCTCTAAGGGAATTGACCTTTTCCCAGGAGTTTGATGGATATGCAATCTGTCCAATCAGAAGGCTAACATTATAACTTTGGTTGCTATCCGTCATTTGGCATCAACATGAAATTCCCAAAGCCCAAAACTCAAGAGCGATGCCAGCAATTATTTACCTATTTTCGGTGGTTTGTATAAAACGCAGTGAAATGTGGCCTAATGACGTGTTTATTGCCTGAGGGTCAATTGAAGTGACTTCAATAGGCCAACGTCAGGATGAAGCAATCTCATGCAACCAATTTCATTTCTGATGAAATCACTGCGTTCAGAAGAAAAAAATTAATGTTCTCAAGAGAGGCCCTAAACGTTGTGCCCTTGAGCTTTTGAGTACACCTAGGTATATATGTGTAAGAGCCTTTGAGTACACCTAGGTATATATGTGTAAGAGCCTTTGAGTACACCTAGGTATGAGCCTTTGAGTACACCTAGGTATATATGTGTGTGAGCCTTTGAGTACACCTAGGTATACAGTACCAGTCAAAAGTTTGGACACACCTTTATTTTTTTTGAGAAGTGTTTTCTTTAATTTTATTATTTTCTACATTGTAGATTAATACTGAAAACATTTAAACTACGAAAGAACACATATGGAATGATGTACTAAACTAAAAAAGTGTTATCTACCATCTAGAAAATAAAAAAAGTAAAGAAAAAACTTCTCAAAAAATGAGAAGGTGTGTCCAAACTTTTGACTGGTACTGTATATGTGTGTGAGCCTTTGAGTACACCTAGGTATATATGTGTGTGAGCCTTTGAGTACACCTAGGTATATATGTGTAAGAGCCTTTGAGTACACCTAGGTATGTGTGTGAGCCTTTGAGTATACCTAGGTATATATGTGTGTGAAAGTTTTTCTGTGTGTGGGTGCATGATGCATGTGTTTTGGTTATGTATAGCGACACACACAGTGCCTGATAGTACTTCATCACTCTCTTATAGCCAGCACTGGCCTGAGAGAGCCGATCAGCCAAACAAAAGGGAGGGAACGAGCTCTAATTAGGATTTTGCTGCGCTTGGCACGAATAAGCACGAATAAGCTGGCTAATAATTAACCTCTCAGAGATTGTTTCTGTCCCGCACACTAAATAACCGCTCAGAGAGCGATTCAGCTCCCACTATTAGTCGTAGTTCACCTAACATGGGGAAAAAAATACATGACCGGGGAGAGTTTAGTTCCCATACAGCCTCCAGAGCCAGCCCAGAGTCAGTGGCCAATCAGGCGTGGGATGATGAATCTGTATTAATGCCAGTGAGATGGGGAAAGAGGGATGCTGCTCATTACAATCTGTGTTTCCATTATGGTTAATGCGCCCAGCATATGCTGTGAGGATCAGGCTTGTAGACGACTTTTGCACTAATGGATGCTGGGGTTTGAGTCATGCTTGAGATCTCTCAGTAATTAACATATTTGGAAATATTTTGTGTATTAGTAATTTCAACCAAGTTGGGACATTAGTTTATGGCTGTGGCCACTCGTCTGTGCTATAAGCTTTCTTTAATGTGTGTTTGCGTGTGCGTGTGCGTGTGCGTGTGCGTGTGCGTGTGCGTGTGCGTTTGCGTGTGCGTGTGCGGTTGCGCGTGTGTGTGTGTGTATATGTGTGAATACGAGTCCTTGTAAGTCTATGTGTGTATGGCTGTGTGTGTGTGTGTCTGGGCTTGCTTGAAGGGTCACTGTGTGTGTGCTTGCTTCCAGGGTTGTGCGGCGTTTGTCTGTTTTGTGAGAAATAAATAAAGAGCGAGAGAAAGTAAAACAAGATGTCACCCAGCTGTTGCAGCGTCTGGAGATAAAAGAATTCATTTGTGACAGAGGATGCCATGAAGCACCCTGGAGGGAAAGTTCTAGATATAAGCAGGGATGTTTACACCAGATTGTTCTGTCTTTCTCTCTCTCTCTCTCTCTCTCTCTCTCCTGTTCCCCTGACTCTCTCTGTCATACAGACACACACACACTTTACTCCCCTGGCTTACATGCACAGGATGTGTTATGTTTTGCCTTTTTATGACAAATAAAGAGAGCAGGAAGCAGCCGAGACAAAAATAGATGTGAAGATTAGTGGCATCAGAGTTGGCCTCTTGGCTCCTACATCTGTTCCCCTGTGTGTGTGTTTGTGTGTCTACTGTGTGTGTGTGTGTGTGTGTGTGATTGTGGTGTGTGTGTGTGTGTGTGTGTGTGTGTGTGTGTGTGTGTGTGTGTGTGCGCGCGCGTGTGTGTGGTGTGTGTGGGTGCCTTTCTGTCTGTGTGCGTGTGCGTGTGTGGTGCGTGCGTGCGTTTGTGTGTGTACATAGTTATCGGTTTTTATGTGTGTACAAGTGTACATCTGCTCCATCATCTGTTGTATGTCTAAGTGTGCATCAGGAACGGCAGCAGAAACAGCAGCAGCAGCCGCCGCCACGCTAACGCAAACCGCCGCTTTTATTTGCTGTGCCTCCTGGGTAAAAGACGCTCTGTGAGATTGCTTCCCTGTCATTCTCACATGAGAAGAGAGCAAGATAGAGAGATAGCGAGATAGAGAACAGGGAATACAAATAAAGAAGAAAGACGTGAAAACGATGGGGGAAGGGAGAGGAGGAGAGGAGAAGGGGACCAGAGAAAAGACCAAATAAAAGGATAGAAGACCGAAAAGGGAATGGTAATAGAAAAGATGATGCAGGGAGGGATGGGAAGGTGGAAAAGTTTATTTATTTATTTATTTATTTTTTAAATGGAACTATGGATGAGAGAGGAAGAAGAGAATGCAGGGATGATGGAGAGCAGGTGGGAGAGAAAAAGGAGAGGAGATGGGACCTTGGCCACTCAAGTCATTGACTATCTGTGACCAGCACACCACAAGCCTAAAGCAATTCCAAAACCTCTCCACCTATCCCGTGCCACGTCTCACACCGGCTGACCAATCATGGCCCTCGGTCTGCAGGGACGGGGTAATTTGTCTTGGGGGGCTGTTTGGCCGGCTGCGTGACAGGGCAAGAAAGCGTTTCACACTCACACACCCCAACCTGGCATGCGCCCCAAAAACTCACCGCTGGCCCCATGGTTCACAAGATAAAGAGGGTGCAGCTCGGAAGCAGGGATGATTTAACAGAGAAGTGAGAGAGCGAGAACAATAAGAATGGTGAAGGAGAGAGAGAGAAGGAGAGGGGGGACAGGGAGAGAGAGAGAGGGAAGGAGAGAGGGGGATAGAGAGAGATAGGGGGAAGGAGAGAGGGAGAGAGGGAAGAAGAGAGGAGGACCGAAAGAGAGAAACATATGTACACAAACCTCTGTCTCACACACGCACACACATCCATGCAGTGCTGTATGTATTTCAACATATACTTAATGTATACTGTTATACTGTTCTTTACTGTTATACACATTACCATATATATACTCACATGTGGCTACTAAATATGTGAAAACCTAGGTCACACACAAGGACACACACACACACAAGATGCTATTGGACAATATACTTCCTTTGTGTTGACTACATAAATTCCATGATTTTTCATTTAAATATCCATTATTATAGTCACAAGATATCTAGAATATAGAAGTGTACCCACACACAGAAATGAAAGAAACTGTGAAGGACACACACACACACACACACACACACACACACACACACACACACACACACACACACACACACACACACACATTGAATGTCATATGTGATGGAGTCTGATAGTCATCTCTAATGACTATGAGAGATAAGCTTTCGGTAAGTCTCTGTGGGTTTACCCATCATGCCTGGGGCAGCTTACCTCCTCCCGACCATTTCCCCAGCCTCACATGTGCTGGAATGGTGACCTTTGCACCCAAGATCAGAGGTCAGCTGGACACATAGTGTGTTTTAACTTAGCAGCTAGAAAGGTCAGCTTTGACAGCTTTGGTGTGTGTGTGTGTGTGTGTGTGTGTGTGTGTGTGTGTGTGTGTGTGTGTGTGTGTGTGTGTGTGTGTGTGTGTGTGTGTAGAGAGAGTGAAAGATTGTGTAAGATTGTATATGTGTGTGTGTGAGAGAGATTGTGTGAGATTGTGTGTGTGTGTGTGTGTGGTCTTCGACATGAGCGTGTGTTTGAATTAGTGCTGTTAAAAATAACAGGTCCATTTTTGTGATAGATTTGAGATATTTTACAAAAACAATGAACAGGATTAACGCAGCTGCCTGGGTTTTGTTGTTGTTTCTGTTAGTGCATATGTAATGGTTAAAATATCTGGGGGCATCCCATGTTCACATGCCACAGCACTTGTGTTGAATTTCAGCGCTTCAAAGTTTATTGAGCAAGTCAGTTCAGCTTACCATACCACGTTCTAACTCACCTAATCAGTAGCTCCGTCCAGTATCTCCCTCCCCATCCCTGTCTCTCTCCTTTTCTCTCCACATCTAGTCAAACACCATTTCAAAATCAAAATCAACGTCCCTTCAAACTTTAGGCGCTACGTGATAAATATGCTAGTTGTATTGGAAATCTGTAGTTCACTGGAGGCAATCTGTGTTCAAAGTTCAAAGGTTCAATATTCTTCCTTCGTGTTGATTCTACATAAATTCCACAATTTCACATTTAAATATCCATTAATACAATCACGATTAATCACAGCAAATTGTGCAATGAATTTTTGTTTTATCGATTGACAACACTAGTGAGTGTGTGTGTGTGTGTGTGTGTCTGTGTGTGTGTCTGTGTCTGTAATGAATGAGGTTTGTTCAGGCAGATGGCTTGCTAGCAGTAGGAGAAGTTACTACTCAGTCAGTCAGCAGAGGTCAAAGTTGAGATTGGTGTGAAAGAAACACATGGGACCACTCATACACACACACACACACACATATGAACACACACACACACACACACACACACACACACACACACACACACACACTCTCTCTTTTTCTCTATCTCTCAGACAGACACACACACATTCTCTCTTTCTCTCTCTCTCTCTCTCTCACACACACACACACACAAACACTTACACACACACTCTCTCTCTTTTTCTCTATCTCTCAGACAGACACACACACATTCTCTCTTTCTCTCTCTCTCTCTCTCACACACACACACCGGACACACACACACACACACACACACACACACACAAACATGAACACACAAACACACAAACATGAACACTCTCTCTCACACACACACACATATACACACACACACACACAAAATATGACTCTTCAGTTCTTTATGGGTTAACGATTATCCACCACAAACACTTTGCAACATCAGCAATCTTGCTTTCTGTCAAAGTATGATTACAGTTGTTGTAAAACTGAAACTGCTCAAGAAATGCTCACGGACTATTACCCAAACCAACAGAAGAAAGGCTAGTAAAAGAGCTATAGCTACTGTATTTACTACTCTCTTCTTCACACACACACTGAATCACTGTATCACCATACCACAATGTATCACTGTAACACACACACACACACACACACACACACACACTCTCTCTCTCACACACACACACACACACACACAACCACTGATTACACAATGGCCCTGTCCAATGGTATTCGATGGAGAAAAGTATTGAGCATCTTCCTTTCTTTCTGTCTTTCTTTCTATCTGTCTTTCTTCCACCACTTATTTATTTGTTGGGTGTACAGGAGGAAACCTTTCTGTTGCGAGTCCTCGTCTGACCCTCCATCAGACTTCTTTAACTTCCTCATCTCTTTCTTCTTTCCCTCACCCTGTGGACTCCACCTGTCCCAACGTATCTCCACCCAGCCTTAGGAATATGTGTGTGTGAGTGTGTGTGTGTGTGTGTGTGTGTGTGTGTGTGTGTGTGTGTGTGTGTGTGTGTGTGGGTTGGGGGGGGGGGGTTATGGGTTATACATTTCATTTGTACAGGGAAGAAATGCTTGCTTCCTCAGTGTTGTCACAACTGTTCAATGCTGGTGACACAATGCCTCTGTCTCTCTTTTGATTTTTCCTTCTTCTCTCTCTCTCTTTCTTTTTCTTTTCCCTTCTCTCCCCTTCTTTCTTTCTGTCTGTCCAGGACTGGGTGACTGCTACCGACCTGCTGATATCTCTGGACAGACTGAACACATTTGGTGATGAGTTCTTCAAGGATGCTAAAGTGCTTCGCTCTTATTTCTACGCCATCTCCGATTTCACAGTCGGTGGCAGGTAACACCCACACACAAGTACACACATACACATATTCACAGACACACACACAAAGACTAGTGCAATCCTGCATTATGAAAAAGGGGCCCCTCAGTAATGAATGGTTCTTCCTCACTTAATACCCCTAATGGTAACTACATGCACACTGACTCTACTCTGGTAACTACATGCACACTGACTCTAATCTGGTAACTACATGCACACTGACTCTACTCTGGTAACTACATCCACACTGACTCTACTCTGGTAACTACATGCACACTGACTCTACTCTGGTAACTTCTACTCTGGTAACTACATGCACACTGACTCTACTCTGGTAACTACATGCACACTGACTCTACTCTGGTAACTACATCC
>NW_024879702.1:40000-45000 GCF_900700415.2 Clupea harengus | reverse complement strand
ACACACACACACACACACACACACATAAGAAAAACGCACACACACAAACACACACACATACATACGCACACAAACACACACATACACAAACACACACATACAGTACATCTACTCTAATCTTCCAGTAACTGGCATCTTGTCGTCTCTACCGATCGTCTGGTTGTTGCTGTGGGCACCATATGCCCATCTGTCACTGCCCCCCTCTGGTGTGGGTTGCCTTTTCTTCCTCCTGCTTTTAATGATGACTAATGCTTTATAAGAATGAAGCTCCGTTCAGTCAGGACCGCTCTCTGCTCTCCGCTCTGCGCTCTTGTCAGGCACGACATGTTCATTTAGGCCGCACACAGCAGTGAGACATACTTCAGCTTGGCACCGTGGAAACCGGAGTGGTGCTCCCGCGGTCAGTCCGCCCATGTGAACACGCTCGAGCACGCAGGGCAGCAGCCTGAAGGCTCCAGATTAAATGGAGCTGGCTATGGCAACATACACACACATCTGAGTGAATTATTAACGAGGGGACCACTGGTCACAGAGAGCAATGAAGAAACATTACAGAGGGTAAAAGCTTACATGATCATACGCTACAATATTACACTTCCACTCAAAGTAAGACATGGTCCTGTAGTTAGAGAAGTTTTAAGGGGCCGGTTTAGTTAAGTTCATGGTCCTGTAGTTAGAGTAGTTTTTAGGCCAGTTTAGTTAAGTTCATGGTCCTGTAGTTAGAGTAGTTTTTAGGCCAGTTTAGTTAAGTTCATGGTCCTGTAGTTACATAGTATTCAGCTCAGTTTAGTTAAGTTAGTAAGGTACAGATCCATCTGAAGGGAATTGCAATGCAATACCATCCTTACAGTTAGCACATGTTGTCAGCAGCACATGTTGTCAGCAGCACACGTTGTCAGCAGCACATGTTGCTGTTCTGATTAAATGGCTAAAGGGCATAACACAGTATCACATGTTATATAACATCATTGCAGTGACATTATACAGAACATGGTAACATTACATGTTATTAAACATCAGTGTGGTATCATTATACAGAACACAGTAACATTCAATGTTATTTAACATCAGTGTGCGTATGGTTGAGTCGGCTGTTCAGCAAACTGACTGTCTGTGGAAAGTCACCGGTGATGTGTGACCGGTGATGCGTGATTTGAACATTTCAATTAAATATAAACATTGAACATATTTTTTCTTTCATTTTTTCTTGTGAAATATAATGCCACACTTTCTCTCTTCTTTCATCTTATCATTCTGTTTGTGAGTGAGTGAGTGAGTGAGTATGTGAGTGAGTGAGTGAGTGAATGAGTGTGTTTTCTCAGAGTTTAGGAGCTCTCAACACTTGTATTTTAAAATCTGTTTCACACACACACACACACACACACACACACACACACACACACACAATAAAAACTAATATGCTATTTTCACCAAATTGTACAATAAGAAAACAGAATCAGAGCAAAGCAGCTGCGAAAATTTCATCAGTCTTACTCTCTCACTCACACACAGCACACCACACACACACACACACACACACACACACACGCCCACACACACAGCACACCACACACACACCTCCTCAGCGTCTCTCTGCTAGCGCTCCATTCATTTACAAATCACCACTCTCACCTCCCTCTCTGCTCGTCCGCGGCCCTGATTATTTTATTCTTCTGTAATAATCCGCTGAAAGGTGAGGGAATTCCTCCGCCCTCACCTGATATCACAGAGCCATCTCTCTTCTGTGCGCCACCATTAGAGACTAATATTCGTCTGGTTATTGCAAACTTAATAGACAGTTAGAATTGGAATAAAATGGGTAATATCTCCACAATGAGTCTCCTGGGGGGGGGGTCTGTGTTATAAAGGGGATGTCTGTGTGTTCTGATTGGACATAAAGGCGGGGATAAGCGGGCCCTCATTCAAGCCTGTGTTATTTTTACAGCAGCGCAGCGATGTGAGGGAGGGATTTTCAAATGGGGTTAGGCTGCTTAATGAAAGCATAGATGTCCGAATTACTACATAATCCCATATCATTTCATCTTTGATGTGCTAATATCTATTTCCTCTTCTCTCTCTCCCCCTCCCTCTCCTGTGTGTGTGTGTGTGTGTGCGTGTGCGTGTGCGTGTGCGTGTGCGTGTGTGTGTGCGTGTGCGTGTGCGTGTGCGTGTGCGTGTACGTGTACGTGTGCGTGTGTGTGTGTTAGAGTGTAACTGCAGCGGTCATGCAGACACGTGTGTGTTTGACGCGGAGCAGTACCGCAGCACAGGCAGTGGGGGGCGCTGTGTGGGCTGCAGGGATCACACTGCCGGGCCTCACTGTGGGAGATGTGAACTAAACTTCTACAGACCTTCACCACAACAGCAGTGCAGGAACTGCAGCTGCAATGCCATGGGTGAGACACACACACACACACACACACAGACTAATCTTCATATCCTGTTTAGACTCAACTGATGCACACACAAGTTCATCGACACTTTAATGATATACATTTCTTGTCTCTGTCTGTCTGTGTGTGTGTGTGTGTGTGTGTGTGTGTGTGTGTGTGTGTGTGTGTGTGTGTGTGTGTGTGTAGGCTCCGTCAGTCTCCAGTGTGACACAGAGGGTGTGTGTGTGTGTCGGGAGCATGTGACAGGGCTGAAGTGTGATGCATGTGAGCCTGGGTTCCACTCCCTCAGCCCAGCTGGATGCAGGTAAAATTCTCTCACATACACACACACACACCCATACACACACACACACACACCCCCCCCACACACACACACACACACACACACGGACACACGGACACGGACACATAGACACACGGACACGGACAAGGACACACGGACACACGGACACACGCACAGACACTCGCACGGACACACGCACAAACACACGCACAGACGCATATGAGGGGCCGTGTAGGCCATAATTCAAACTTGCCTCTCATACACACCATTGAAGACATTTTGCCTTTCACAAACACTACTGAAATACACTCACATTCACTACTAAACACCCCTCACGTACACTAGTGAAAATGGAACCTCACACAATGACAACTGAAAACCTCTCATACTCATGAGTGAGAACCTCTCTTATACCACAGTGAACACCTCTCACACATACAACTGAAAATGTAACCTCTCACACATACAACTGAAAATGTAACCTCTCACACATACAACTGAAAATGTAACCTCTCACACGCACAACTGAAAATGTAACCTCTCACACGCACAACTGAAAATGTAACCTCTCACATTCATTACTGAAAATGTAACCTCTCACACGCACAACTGAAAATGTGACCTCTCACACACACAACTGAAAACGTAACCTCTCACATTCGTTACTGAAAATGTAACCGTTCATACACACAACTGAAAATGTAACCTCTCACACACAACTAATTATAGGACAATTTACCAAGCAAGAAAAGACAATTGTATGTATGCTTCATACTTTGTGTGCACAAAAGTTTACTGTACAAAATACAGTAGATGCAAACTGTGATAACAATTTAACTGATCATTTTGTCTTATAATCCCCTAAAATAAGCTATATTGCCAACCTTGGCATTTTTATCACTAATCTTAATGTGCATTTGAATGAAATGTCAATGATTTTGTGTGGATACATTATATATTGTTTTACAATTTTATTTCAGCTATTCAACTGTGTTCTATTAGGCAATCAACTGTTATTATATTACTAAAATTATATATATATATATATATCTATATATATATGTATACATATAATAGGCCTACAAATATTATAAGACATTCTTTTATAATATAATAAAACACATTATACTACAGTACCAGTCAAAAGTTGACACAACAAGTGTTTTCTTTACTTTTATTATTTTCTACATTGTAGATTTATACTGAAGACATTTAAACTACAAAAGAACATCTATGGAATTATGTGCTAAACAAAAAAAGTTGTATCTACCATGTACAAAATAATAAAATCAAAGAAAAATCTTCTCAAAAAATGAGAAGGTGTGTCCAAACTTTTGACTGGTACTGTATATAAAAACTTCTGTTTAGTTTGAAAAAAAATACTGCACTCACTACAATTCTGTACATATTTAATTTTCACTGGTCTGTGTGAGAGGTGCAGAGTAGTGATGTGAGTGTATTTCACTTGTGTGTGTGTGAGGATTCTTGCTGAAACGGAAGTCATTTCGATGTAACGGAAGTCATTTCAGTGTAACGGATGTTCATTAAGGCGCGACTAGCTGTCAAATTAAAAGCTATTCATTTCAATGTTGGAGGAGTTGGTAGAAGGGGGGTCCGTGTGCGGCCAACGGATTTTCGTTTTGAAATGAGAAAACCAAATTACCATTTAGAAATAGGAAAACAAAAAGCGGAAAACGACCCATTTTCTGTTTTTTGTTTTGATAATAGAAAACGGAAAACGAAAAAACGACCCGTTATCTGATTTTCTTTGATGTGCTTAAACAGGGAAATCGGGAATTAAAATACTGTGTGGAAATCTTTCTCAATTTTGCGTAGATTTTTGTGTTGTGATCCGGAAGTTGCTCCCACGAGCTTGACAGTCACATTCAGAATGTCAGCAGAGGGCGCGCTGCTATTTGTATTCGGTTAGTCGTTTATGTGCTACACGAATGTTGCAGAGGTCTTAACTAAAGCTCTCGCTCTCATTATTGTTAGGTTGATGCTAACGCTTAGACTGAAAATCTATTGGAACACATAGTAGCTAGCTAGCCTCGCTGCTAATAAACCCGATTATTGTAATCCCGCCTTCCTTGGTTACTGTTGCTATGTAGACAAACAATCGGTTTGAAAGGCGACAACCCATTAAAATGCATTGGAACGTGATTGATGTTATTATGCTAATACAATTAATATCCTGAGCTAATTAATCATGTTAACCAACAAAGTCAGTCTCGCGTATACGGACCTGCGTCTAGACAGTATTGCCCACACTTTCTGGAGTCAAGGGTCGAAAGAAATATTTTCTAAAAGTAGGCAGCAAAGTC
>NW_024879702.1:25000-35000 GCF_900700415.2 Clupea harengus | reverse complement strand
TCCCAGGGGAAATATGTTTTGGCTTTTACTCTCTGCTTTCATTTAGCTTCTGCTGCTACGCTACGTGTTTACCTCTTCCTGCTAGACACAGACACACACACACGGTGACCTGTCACCTCTCAGACCACCGAGATGTGTTCTTTGCTGCAACGCAAGTCCCCGGTGCCAGCCTTTATGCGCTGCTGTCATTGGTGCTGTCGGTGTAGTGCTTGTTGTCGTTGGTGTTGTGATGGCGTGTGAGCCTTGTCTGAGGCCCCGGGGGGGGGTGTGTAAGGGTGGTAACGGTGCCTGACGGCCGTGTCAGATATGCTCCATTGAAGCCCAGTGGAATTGCCTATGGCTGTCTATAGGGGTAGAGGTGTCACACTTAAAAGCGACCCATCTCCCCCGCTAGCGCTGCCACTTCCAGAGCTGGTCGCCTAGGGGGGGGGGGGGGTCAGCACCTGCCGCGACAGCAGGTGGTGGAGGGAGCTGCTGCAACCTTGTTCTGTCGTACTCGCTGTCACTCACACACACACACACAAACACAAACAAAACCTACACATTCAAACCTACACTCACAGACGCACAGACATAAAAATACACACTTGCACCAACACAGACAAACACACAAGGTCCTGAGAAGTTGTAGATACAGTACACACACACACATAAAGTAAAAGCATTCTTGGTCATCCTTATAACCACATTCATTCAAATAAATGTGTGCAGGCCCACGCTGACTGCATTCCAACAGATGCCCAAGCATACTCAAAAATGAATGCATTATACAGAAACACATGTGCATAGTACTTACAATGGAAAACACAAGCTGGAAAAACTGTATTCATGCAAATATATACACTCACACACACACATACACACACCAACACAAACACACTCTTAGAAAATTCCTTTGACAGAATACAGAATTGGTGCAAAGCCGGCAAAGTAGGCACACGCACACACAAATACTCAATTGGTGTTGTGTCACAGTCAATCATTATGTGTGTATAAATATGTGTGTGTGCGTGTGTTTGTGTGTGTGTTCAGATGCAGGCCTGGTACATTTAACATACAGGAAGAGGACCCTGAAGGTTGCCAACCCTGTTTCTGCTTTGGCCACTCCCTCGTCTGTTCTTCCTCCAATCAGCACACTCCAATCAACATCACCTCGGACTTCCTTGACGGTAATAAATGACCAAGCGGTAGCCACATGACTGTCAATGACATATCGTTTCTCCCCTTCCGCAATAGGCAATCAGGGGACTCTTTTGATTCACAGCTTGATCACCCAATCATTAAGCTACGATTTAAATAAATGGTTCTTTATCTAGTCAAATCTGACCAGTCGATCATTGCACTCGGATTAGAATAAATGACTGCAGGATTTAATTTAAGTTATAAGGTAATAATAAAGATAATGATAATGTTGGCAATGAGGACAATGGATAGTGGGGATACATTTTTTTTAACACATTTAAAGTGTCAACTGTCAAGTTTAAAGTGTCAGATAATGAGGTAATGAAAGTTAACTCTGAGACAGATTTGGTCCCAGTGTTGTAGACATGGTGGATCTGTGCCTGATCCAGGTCATATCAGGGCAGTATCAGGGTCATATCAGGGTCATATCAGGTGATATCAGGTTATATCAGGTCGTATCAGGTCATATCAGGTCATATCAGGGCAGTATCAGTTCATATCAGGTCATATCAGGGTCATATCAGGGCCATATCAGGGCCAAATTATATACCTTCCCCACTCCAGGACCGAACTAAGGCCATTTGGGCCATGGCCCTGGACCTGCCTCAGAGATGGAAACAAAAAATTGGAGGCAATATTGAGTGATAGCGGGTGACATTAGTCAAATCAAAGACAACCAGAAGCAGCCTTGTCTGCTTGGCACTGAATTCTTCAGAGATATTTTCTAAGAGATATTTTATTCAAGCTTTAAGGCCAGGTCACAGACCCTCAATGACACGCTGTGCCAGAGCGCTTTCAAGGTTCTTTTTTAAGTGTTAGTTTGATCGATGATTACTCTTTAGAGGCCAGTTTGATCACTGATGACTCTTTAGAGGCCAGGGGAGTTTTAGAAACATCAAGATGGTCTTATACTGCGTTCTCAGTGTGTGTGTGTGTGTGTGTATGTGTGTGCGTGTGTGCATTTGTGTGTGTGTGTGTTGTGATGGTTGCTCTGTTATAGACGCTGATGGGTGGACGGGGCGTTTCTCAAGAGATCAGGACTCTGCTCTGCTGTGGAAGGAGGGGGAGGTGTACCTGCTCCCCTACAGTGACCATGACCTGGGCTACTACACCGCACCAGGTGAGGGGACACGCCCAAACACACCTGTGCTACTACACCCATGCCCAAACACACCTGTGCTACTACACCCAGACCCAAACACACCTGTGCTACTACACCCATGCCCAAACACACCTGTGCTACTACAGCAAACCAGGTTAGAAGGACACGCCCAAACACCTGTGCTACTACACCGCGCCAGGTGAGAGGTACACGCCCAGATCCCGACTCCTCCTCACCAAGTGTCGAAGTGTCCTTGAGCAAGACACTGAACCCCTAACCGCTCCTGATGTGCAGGTTGTGACCTTAGATAGTAGCCTCCGCTATCAGTGTGTGAATGGGTAGATGTCTGAGGCATTAGTCTGTAGAGCTCTTTGAAGGGCTATATAAATGCAGTCTATTTATCATACTCTTACAGTAGTTTTCAGCTTCAAATGGCTACTGTCTAAGATTTGCTAAACACTAAATCAGTCTTTACACTGGCCCTTAGAAACTCTTTGAAAGTCTGAGAGAGCACCCTTAACGTCTCTTCTTAAAGCCCGCTATGCAAAAGGTTTCCATACAGCATTTTTTAGTGTTCCTGTAAGAGGTCAAGTGAAAGAGCCCTTTTTCTAATACTGTACTACTCATAAACATGGGCGAGCTTAAGACGCCAAACCATACCCATTTAAATTTGGAGAGCCCTTTCTTTCTAATATTGCACAACACATAAACAAGGACACAGCTGCTAGAGATTACTTCAGAAGTAGCGGTAGAGTTGAAGCACAGTTTGTACTCTTGTTTTGTACTCTTGTTTTGACTGAAATGATCCCCTCCACAGCACTGAGGTATTTCAGTGAGAAAAGTGCTTGTCTCAAGTATACTTCTTTCAGAACAAATGAACACAACGCATAAACCACTGCAATAATGGCAGTGGTCAACCCTAAGTCACCCTAAGACCGCAGGGGGATAGTCTGGAATGTCTGAAAAGTCTCACCTCACAGGCATCCTCGCCCGGGCGTCATCACACGCAATGAATCAATGTTAGACCATGGGACAGGGGTCTTGATTTTCTCCGACAGTCAGGACACAACAACAAGCCTCTAATATGCAGTCTGAACAGTTGAGGGGAATAACTAAGAGAGAGAGACAGAGAGAGAGACAGAGACGGAGACATAGAGAAAGAGAGAAAGAGAGCGCATGTGCTGTGTCTGCAATCTGTAAGCATTTTGCAGTTTGGCATCTCTTTAACCGTCCTCTAGCTGTCAAATAAATCATTTGATGTCATTTTTAATGAGAACCAAAAGCAGATGATGAGTATAACTAAGAGAGAGAGAGAGAAAAAAAGAGAGAGAGGGTGAGATTGACAGAGAAGTAGACAGAGAGAAAGAGAGAGCATGTGCTGTGTGTGCAAACTGTAAGACTTAAGGAGTAGCCATCTGTCTGAAACAGACCATCTATTTTAGTTATTTTAATAAAATCAATTCCAAAGCAACCTTCGGCCATAGATAGACAGTTACCAGTCTGGAGATAAAAGTACAGTTCAGTTTACTTTAAGACAGAGTATGAAAGCACTGCTAATGAGTGCATTACATTATACTTACATGTGTAATTAGAAGCTAATAAAGTCTACAGAATAAAAAAGTGTGCCCCAGCGTTCTTAACTCTTCTCAACAACAACTAAGCACCTAATTATGACTGAAGTCCCAGTAGTGAAGTGTGTGTGTGTGTGTGTGTGTGTGTGTGTGTGTGTGTGTGTGTGTGTGTGTGTGTGTGCCTGGGCCTCTCCCTGTCGAGACTGAAAGTGTCTCCTCCAATTACTGAAGAAACTCCAGGGGCATGGGAGCACTGCCTGACCCAACAATCCTCAAAGACAGCCCAGAATAATCACATGTGTGTGTGTGTGTGTGTGTGTGAGAGAGAGAGAGAGTGTGTGTCTGTGTGTGTGTGTCATTGATCCTGAAAGCAGAGAAAACAGTCGTACACATCCCCTAGCAGGAAGGACAGAAATGTGTATGTTTTTGTGGGCTTGTGTATGTTTGCGTGTGTATGTTCATGGTGTGTGTGTCTGTGTGTATGTGTGAGATCAGACTAAGTTTCACAACATTCCAACACAGGGCTTGAGAAAGTGCTTCCTCCACAGACAGGTGCTTTAAAGTTCTTTATCCACAAACACACATTTTTTCTTTCTCCCTTTCTCCACCTCTCTCTCTTCCTCTCTCCCCCTCCTCTGTTTCTTTTTTCTTTTTCTGCTCTTTCTCCCTCTCTCACTCTCACTCCCTTTCTCTCTCAATCTCTCTTTCTCCCCCGTCTCTCTCACTTTCTTTCCTTCGTTCTCCCTTCTCTATCACTCTCATTCATTTTCTTCCTCCCCTCTTGCTCTCCCTTCTCTCTAACTCTCATTCTTTCTCTTTCTCCCGTCTCTCTCTCTCTTTCTTTCTTTCCTCCTCTTTCTCTCTCTCCCCCTACCCTCTCTTATGATCTCTTATTATGTGTTTACGTGTTTACTGCTGGGTGTATGTTGTTTGTTAGCAGTACAAAGTGGACACATTGCGGAAGAGGGATTTATTTGTGTGTGGGGATGTGCTTTGGATTTGTGTGAATGTACGTATACGTATACGTATGTGTGTGTGTGTGTGTGTGTGTGTGTGTGTGTGTGTGTGTGTGTGTGTGTGTGTGTGTGTGTGTGTGTGTGTGTGTGTGTGTGTGTATTCCACTGCATCCCCTTATCACCAGTCCACAGCTCTTGTTGTTGTCTTTACTGAGTAGTTAAAGCAGGAGATCTATTACTGCGCCTTCCTGTTTTAATGATCTCATTTTCTCTCTCCTCTCTCTCTCCTCTTTCCCCTCTCTCTCTCTCCTCTCTCCTCTTGTCCTCTCCCTTCAGTCACCCCCTTCTGCTTTATTCCAGTCATTAGTGTGTGTGTGTGTGTGTGTGTGTGTGTGTGTGTTTGTGTGTGTGTGTGTGTGTGTGTGTGTGTCCAGTGACTTTAAAGATTAGCGAGGACTAATGCCCACTGTAGAAAGAGTTCTATTTTTGTTGGTCTTGCTTTTGACTCTCGCTCTCTCTCTCCCTCTCTTTCCCCCTCTCTCTCCCTCTCCCTCTCTTCCTCTCTCTCTCTCTCTCCCTCTCTTTCCCCCTCTCTTTACCCTATCTCTCTCTCTCTCTGTCCTTATCCTCTCATAGTGTTTTGGCAGGAGATCATTCAGAGTCAAACCACAGCAGTGGTGTAAAGGGAAACAAATCAATTTTCTGTGATTATTACTAATCAATTTGTCACCTGTTTTAGTTGGGTGTCTTTGAAAGTAGCCATCTTAGAGGACTATTGTGTATGTGTGTGTGTATGTGTATTTGCTAGGACATTTACTCACACACACAGACAGACACAAACACACACACACACACACACACACACACACACAGACACACACACATACACACATCACACACAAAAAGAAACACACAGACACAAATAGCAATAAACAGCACATTAGCTTAGCTCTGCACCAGATAATCAAATTAGTGTGTACATCTTAGCAACAGTCGTTCCATAACTAACAGTAGACTTCTGCACCATCCTTTCTTTCTCTCCTTTTTCCTCTTTCTCTCTCTCTCACACTTTCTTTTCTTTCCTTTTCTCTCTCTCTCTTTGCTCTTTCTCTTTTCTCTCTCTTTCGGTCTTCATCCAGTTTGGATACGTGTGTGTGTGTGTGTGCGTGTGTGTGTGTGTGTGTGATTCCTGGACAGCTCTCTTTGCGAGGCCCAGGTTGGCAATCTTGATGCAGACTGGGCTAATACATTCATGTAGAGAGCCACACAGCTGACACTGAAGCAGCCCTGCCAAAACCTGTGTGTGTGTGTGTGTGTGTGTGTGTGTGTGTGTGTGTGTGTGTGTGTGTGTGTGTGTGTGTGTGTGTGTGTGTGTGTGTGTGTGTGTGTGTGTGTGTGTGTGTGTGTGTTTCAGCATGTCCTTCTGGTCTCTCTTGGAGGCCCAAATGCCCCATGGGGACATTAGAGTGGAGAGTGTTTAACTCTGTGCCTTTCCCACACTCTCTCTTTGTCAACCACACAGATGAACACATACAGACACACAATGACACACATACACACACAGACACACACATACACCCAGTGGTCATCAGGTGCAACCCCCAGTACTGCCTGGCACAACATCCGTCACATAGATCAAGGCACAGAGGGGGAAGAGAGAGAAGGACAATGAGAAAGAGTGGAGAGAAAGTGGAGAGAAAGCAAGACAGTAGAGGGAGAGGGGCAGAGAGAGAGAGAGAGACAGAGGGGCAGAGAGAGAGAGAGAGAGGGGGGGGCACAGAAAGAGAGCCAGCGAGAGAGAGAGGGACACAGAGTGAGTGAGAGGGGGGGGACTGTAAGAGCAGGAGGATTAGAGCTGCACTAAATCAGAGAAGGAGGATAGCTGGAGATGGAGAGATGGACAGGGTGTCAGTGGAGAGCTGCTGAGTGACTCTCCACATAAACGAAGCACTTGTGGAGTGCCAGTCTGGCAGCTCTTCACAGCAACAGATCGGCCACAGTGTTGCCCGCCACTCCAAACACAGTGTTTCCATGGACACCACTGCTATATGACAGCCAATCACCAGACCACAGAGACTCACAGCAATCACATCGATCAAGGATGCTCAAAATCAGAACAGCCACACACACCTTCTGACATTCTTACATACACACACTCAAACACATAGTCCCAGACGCATACACACATGATTCTGTCGGGTCTGAATTATTAAAATTCCTTGAATATTTAAACACAGATATTTTAATTATTAATACACGTTCGCTCCACAACAATGCTGGGAAATTGAAAGGGATTATAGGGACATCTGGCAATTTAATTAGAAAAAAACTATTTAAATTAGAAAATCCTTTTCACATGGACACACATACACACACAGCTGTACGCACAAATACACATACATTCATTCATAGACACATACATACCGTACCTACATGCGTATATACGTACATACGTACGTACATACATACATATTGTACATACACACGCACGCACGCACACACGCACGCACGCACACACGCACGCACGCACACACACACACACACACACACATACATACAGAAGCATTAAAGAAACAAGTATAACAAGGTTATGTACTTGGCTCACACACACATTCATGCAGCTGTAACCCACCTTAAAATTAGTTACCAAAGGCAAGTAAACTGTTGTTTATTTTGAAGCATTTTGAGTTAAAAAAACGTTAATTTTCCAAGACTACATCATTATTAACTCTTCTGAGGCAGCTTGTTTTACTTTGTTTTAACTGATTACTCGAGAACTCTGGTGAGTAATATGATATGGACCCGTACTTTAAGGCAGTCAAACAGTCAGCCAAATTTTCACGAGCCAGGAAGCGAGTGCCTGATTTTTTCCAATATGTCAGGTTAAAATTCACGCCTGAAACTGTAATAAACAAGAAACAAAAAAGACTTTGAAGGTCTCTTAACTAACATAGCAAAGTTACTGTATTATTACAGCACAGCTGGCTAATAAGTGCTAACGTTAGCCATCAACAGAATGACAAATGAATGGTCATCAAAAAATGGTATGCTGACATGGTCATATATTAGTACGTAACGTAAATTACTGATCATTTCAATTTTGCAGATCAACAAACTAACACAGTTCATAGAAAGTAAATCTAGGTCACTTATACATATTAACTATGGTGTGAGACAACTATAAATCTTACAGCCATCTCTTTCGAGGGCGTGAAAAACAGCGTAACACAAGAGAGAGGCTTTAACCATGTGCTCAGCTTCACTGCTGTGAGGTTCCCTATCCCACGATACAAAGCATATTTTAATCATATCAAAGTAATAGTCCATCATCATTTCAACAGAAACTAATATAATGCTGTGCACATGTCTTTATACCAATAATATATTTTAACATGAATTATGTTGAATTACTGCAAGAAATGTTTATCAATATAAAGTATATATATTGATATCGTATATCAACCGTTTTTGCTGACCAAAGTACATCAGAGGCAGAACAGTCCAACTGGATCCCGAGGAATTTGGATCCCGAGCGACCCTTGGATTTTGAAGATCAAAGCGTATTCTATTAACCAGAATACAGATAAACAGGAATCTCATTCTCTCGTGTGAACACTGGTCAAACAAACACTCACACAAACACTTTATTTGTTACTTTGAAAAGAGCTCTATTTTTTGTTTTGATCAAAAAAACGTTTTTTTGTGAAACCCTCAAATTCATAAATCAAAATAGCTGTTCATACATTTATACTGGGTATCTTGTCCATTTCATTCTCCCCCTTAACCGAACCTAGTTTGTGTTAGCTACGCACTCCTTTAATTTAGGCCTAAATTGACTAAAGGTGCTTCACAGCCACTCACACCCAGCAAGCCACTCTCTAATCCAATCTCTGCTGTAATGTCCTGTCAATCAGAGGAAACAAATTCTCTCACAGAGAAGGTGATTGTCTTAAGGGTCTTATGTCTGTGTGTGTGTGTGTGTGTGTGTGTGTGTGTGTGCGTGTGTGCGTGTCTGTACATGTGTGTGCGTGTCTGTATATGTGTGTGTGTGTATGTGTGGAGTCAGTGTACCAGTGCCCACCTTGCTGGGGAATTGGCTGGTTTTTGAGTGAGGCCAAGGTAATTTAATCCAAGCTGAGTTGATTTAATTGCTTCGGAAGAAGTTTTTGAGCAGATTGATTGTTGTCCTGGCAACGAACTCGCCAAAATGTCTTGAGGTGTCACTGTGGCGATAGGTAATTTGTGAGGCCGGGGAAAGGGTCACATGAGGACATTTGATCACAGGTAGATGCACACTGAAATGGAAAGCCCTGGAAGAAAAGAGGTTCTTGCAGACTATCACACACACACACACACACACACACAGACATACCCACAAACCGCAATGTACACACAGGTGGACACACATTCACAGAAGCAGGCACACACTTGCACAAACAGACATGCATACACACCCACAGACAGACCTATCTATTACACATACATACGCTAGCTATCACACGCTCACATACACACACACCTGCTCACACACACACGCGTATACACATACAGACGCGCACACACATGCTGTTCTGTTATTTCATTCACACCACGGGCCATTGTGTGATTCCCCTCTCTCTCTATCTCCCTCTCTCTCTTTTTCTCTTTATCTCTCTCTCTCTCTCTCTCTCTCTGTCTTTCAATTTGTTTGCATGTTTTATTTTCCCCATTGGCTTGTCTCTATGAGCTTCCGAATACTTTTGGAACGGTAAACATGGAGTAATTGCTGCCAAGCAAACAAGCAGACAAACTAGAAGATTAGCAGACAAACAGATCTTCCCTTTGCTATCTCTCTCTCTCTCTCTGTCTCTCCATCTCTGTCCCTCTCTCTCTGTCTCTCTCTCTCTCTCTCTCTGTCTCTCCTCACCCTTTCCCTATATTACTTGTCTTTGCCTACCTCTGTTTTTTTCTCTATGGGAGGTAGTAAATCCGTGTTGATGATGCAGTTGCCGCGGGCCATGATAGATGGCAGCTCATCGCCATGACAGGTTCCTGTGACTCATCACAGCCCATCACCTTGACAACAGCTCACATGTACATTGTGCCTTGAGGGACGATTAGTCATCACTTTCCACAGAGGCAGAACCCCAGAGGGGGCAGGATTGGGATGGTATGGACAACATGGAGAGAAAATGACTCTTTGTGGCAAA
>NW_024879702.1:0-15000 GCF_900700415.2 Clupea harengus | reverse complement strand
AGTACACTTTCTTCTCCATGGTTGACATCTGTGTGTGAAAGAGCTTTTTAGCCAACAACTCTTCTAAACTCAGCCAGCAGCAGGGCAGAGAAACAGAGAGCCAAAGGAGGAAGGACAGACAGGCCCTTCTAACCTTCGGCATGTTCAGCCCTCTTCTCTTCTCTTCTCTTCTCTCCTCCACTCTCCTCTCTTCTCATCCGCCCTATTTATTTATTTATCGATATTTTATTTATTCATTGAATTGATTCGAAAATTCAGACTGTGTGGGTGTACGTGTGTGGTGTGTGTGTGTGGTGTGTGTGTGTGTATGGTTTGTGTGTGTGTGGTGTGTATGGTGTGTGTATGTGGGTGGGCCTGTGTGTGTGTGGTGTGTGTGTGTGTGTGCGTGTGGAAAGTGTATATCTTCAGGTAGGTTCATGTCTGCATATGTGTGTTCAGGGTGCGGGTTGGGGGGTGTTACATTCATTGGCAAATGTCTCAGCATGTGTTGTTGTTGTTTACTGGTATTTGTGTTTTTGTATGAGAGAGAGAGAGAGGATGACAGCACTGTGAGATCAACGTAAAGAGTGAGACAGCCTGCGTGAGTGTGAGAGAGTGAGAGAGTGAGACAGTGTGTGTGAGTGTGAGACAACATGTGTGAGTGTGAGAGAGTGAGAGAGCATGTGTGAGTGTGAGAGAGTGAGACAGCGTGTGCGAGAGTGATGCAGCGTGTGTGATTGTGAGAGAGTGAGACAGCATGTGTGAGAGTGAGATAGCGTGTGTGAGTGTGAATGAGTGAGACAGCATGTGTGAGTGTGAGAGAGTGAGACAGCGTGTGCGAGAGTGATGCAGCGTGTGTGATTGTGAGAGAGTGAGACAGCATGTGTGAGAGTGAGATAGCGTGTGTGAGTGTGAATGAGTGAGACAGCATGTGTGAGTGTGAGAGAGTGAGACAGCGTGTGCGAGAGTGATACAGCGTGTGTGAGTGTGAGATAGCGTGTGTGAGTGTTAATGAGTGATACAGCGTGTATGAGTGTGATAGAGTGAGACAGCGTGTGTGAATGTTTGAGAGAGTGAGACAGCGTGTGTGAATGTGTGAGAGTGAGACAGCATGTGTGAGAGATCCTCTGAGAGGAGCGATACCAGATGAGACAGTGAGAATCAGTGATAGCTAACCACAGTCTGGTATGAGTCAGGGTTGAGGAGAGAGAAAGAACCAGAGAGAGACTGATAGTGCTCTGGGGTCTAGCTAACCACATTCTGGTATGAGGCAGGGTTGATGAGAGAGAAAGAACCAGAGAGAGAGAGAGAGAGAGTGTGTGTGTGTGTGTGTGTGTATGTGTGTGTGTGTGTGTGTGTGTGTGTGATAGTGCTCTAGGGTCTAGCTAACCACACTCTGGCATGAGGCAGGGTTGAAGGCAAGACCATAATGAGGCCCAAGGGCAGTGTGGGCAGGATGCAGCTAACAACCATGCTAACAAGCCAAGTCACACACATATTAGAGGCTGGGGATGAGGCTGGTAGCCCCTGTAGCCCTAGCCACTACTAGCAGTAGTCAGTCACGGTGGCACGGCCTGAAGCCCTGAGCTGTGTCTCTGTCTGTCCTCTCATGTAATCCCATGAGTGCTGTGTGCTTCGTCTCAGCCACTCTCACATGAAACCATTACTGCTGTTCACTGTCACCCTGTGTTCTGCAGCGTATGCCTTTGGTGTGTGTGTGTGTGTGTGTGTGTGTGTGTGTGTGTGTGTGTGTGTGTGTGTGTGTGTGTGTGTGTGTGTGTGTGTGTGTGTGTGTGTGTGAGAGAGAGAGAGAGACAGAGAGCGAGAGAGAGAGAAAGTGCATGTGTGTGAGTATGCACATGTGTGTGTGTTTCAGTGTGATAGTGTGTGTTTTGTCTGTTTCTAGAGACTATATGAGTTTTATGTTTGTATGGGAAACTCTTTCTGCCTATGCCCTTAGTTATGTATCATTCCCCTTCAAGTCATGGATGCATATGAACGAGATTCAACAAATAAAACACAAATACACACAACAGTTCCTGTGAACAACACAATAGCAACCAATATCCTGATTTTGATATAACCAGTACACACACATATCCTCTCTCTCTCTTTCACGCGCTCTGCTTTCCAAGATAAAGTTCAGAGCATGATCTGTGTTCTGTTTTATCAGCTCTACCCAGTTCCGGTTCTCACCTAGCTCCGTTCCTCTCTCACTCTCTCCTTTCAGATGTGAATCACTTAGTCAGTATGACTCAGCTCTGCTCACACGGTTCTAGGTTCCAGTTTTCTTCTAGTTTCTTATTGTCTTTCTCGCTCCATCCTTAAAATACATCTCAGTTACTGGTTATGACTCAGTTCTGTTCAGCTGGTTCTACCAGGTTCCAGTTCTAACTCTTCTACTCACTCTCTCTCTCTATCTCTCGCTCTCTCGCTCCTTTCTCAGATACATCTCAGTTAGCCAGTGTGACTCTGGGTTTCACTCAGGTTGTTCTACCAGGTTCTAGCTCTCACCCATCTGCTCTATCCTTTTGTCTCCTTTCTCAGATACGTCCCAGTTAGCTGGTGTGACACTGGGTTCCGCTCAGACGGTTCTGCTGGGTTCTGGTTCTTGGTCCGGAGGAGGGTTGGAGTCTGCGTTGGCATCATGGGTGGAGGTGTGTCAGTGCCCGGCAGGCTTTAGCGGGCGCCACTGTGAGCTGTGTGCCCAAGGCTTCACCCGCGAGGAGCCCGGCGGAGGCCCCTATGCCCGCTGCGTGCCCTGCAACTGTAACGGGCATGGAGACTGCCACCCTGAGACAGGTACACCCAACACTCATCCCTACACCTCTGGCCTTCTTCCTTTTGATCCCTTTCTCTCTTTCTGCTTTATTCTCTTTCTCCTCCTCTCCATCTTTCCCTATTCCCTATCTCTCTCTCTCTATGCCTTTTTTTTTTTCTGTCACGATTTGTGGCTTTCTTTGTTATTTTCTCTCTCTCGCTCTCTCTCTCTTTCACACAACCAGATAGATGTTTTTAGTGTGTGTGTGTGTGTGTGTGTGTGTGTGTGTGTGTGTGTGTGTGTGTGTGTTTTGTGTGTGTGCGCGTGTGTGCATACGTGTGAGTGTGTGTATGGGCTGGTTTCACATACTTTGATTGGCTATCTGATAATTAGCCAAGCTAGCAGCCTGTCATCTAATCACAGCTAATTTGGGCTTCAGGAGGCCTGCGTGACTGCAGAGTGTCTCTTCCTGCTCCTTCTCCCATGACAGGATTCTCATTAATGTTGCCCTCTCCCTCTCTCAATACTTCTCTTTCCCTCTCTCTCTATCTTTCTGTCTCATTCTCTCTCTGTCTATCTCTTGCTCACTATTAAACTACATCTATCTCTCTCCCTCTCTCGCCATCTCTCCCTCTCTCTCTCTCTGTCTATCTCTCTCTCTTGCTCACTACTGAACTTTCTCTCTCTCTCTCTCTCCCTCTATCTCCCTCTCTCGACATCTCTCCCTCTGTCTCTCTCCCCCTCTCTCTTTCCCTCTCTCTCTCCCTCTCTCACTCTCCCTCTCTCTGTCTCTCTCTCTCTCTCTCTCTTTCCATTATCGCCCCTTTCTAATGCTCTTCCACTCACCCTGTCCTATTGTGCGAGTTGATCTCATAATCTTCCTCTCGGCGGTGCCTCGTCCGCCCCTCATTCTGTTGCCCTCCCTCTCGTTCTCTCACCCCCCGGTGTCTCTGTGGCGCTCTCTGCTACCCCTCTCTCTTTCACTAATCTTCCCCTCCATGTCCTCCGCTCCCCTTCCCATCATCCATCTCTCCTGTGTAATTGCTGTCTCTCTCTAATAAGCCAGGAATTAAAATTCTATCGTTCGTATTATGAGCGTAATATGTGATTAGTTCGGAACAGGACTTTAACATTATAATTTAATGCCAGACAAGATTTCCTGTCTCCTCTAGGAAGGAGACAGAAAGAGGGAGACTAAGGGAAATAGAATGAGGGAGGGAGAGAGAAAGAGAGAGAGAGAGAGAGAAAAGAGACGGATACAGGTGTGATGAGAAAAATAGAGGGGGGAGACAATGAGATAAAACGGGGAGGAGGAAGAAAAAGGCAGAGAGTTTGTGGGAGGGCCAGGGGGAGACGAGAGGCAGAGTGGAGAGAGTAAAATGGAATAAGTGAGAGGAAGAGGGAGAGAGAGAGAGAAAGAAAGAGTGCGTGTTCCGGGAAGACTCCCACTTTGGTCCCTGGAGAAGGAGGCGGAGAACTCTTTTAGTTATTTATGAAGCTTTAGAAACTTCAAAGACGATCGGGTTTCAATCTCAGCAGGTTCCTTCTCAAGGACGTTTAGCATGGCAAAGCCGCCGCAGGTCCGTAAATAGAGCTAGCCTTGAGAAGCACGGCCCCACCGGAGACACACTCACTCATCATTAACACACACACACATCACTCTCCCCCTCTCTCTAATCATCCCGCTAACTGCATCTGCTCCCTGCCACAGCCAAGTGAAGAGCCACGGTGATTTGTTATTGTTGGAGGTGAAAGGGAAAACCAGGTGTGTTTCAGACTGGCCACACCCCCTTGTTAGTATTCGTGTAGTAGGCGGACTTGTGGTATGCGCGTCCTAATCAAGGCCTAATTGGTTGTAATTAGCTAACAGCTCTGTCACAGGGCGCTGGATTTTGTTTTGTTTTGTTTTGTTTTTGGAAGAGGAGGGTGAGTTTACACTGACTGGGCACGAGGCACGAGCCGCTGCAGCTTCCTAATGCTGATTTATTAACGCGCTCCGATTCGTGTCGTTTCTATTTACTCTCAACGCAACACAACAGATTGGAAATGTTAATATTTGCAGTGGAAAAACATGAAGCGGGTGCTTTGTGGAGTGTCACACACACACACACACACGGCTGATGAAGTCAGGTGTATGTCTTTCACATACTCATAGTGTGTCTGTGTGTGTGTGTGTGTGTGTGTGTGTGTGTGTTTGTGTGTATCTGTGTGTCTGAGAGAGAGTGAGAGAGACAGAGTGAGTGTGTGTCCATGGAAATGTCATTCACATACTCATAGAGAGAGAGAGAGAGAGAGAGAGAGAGAGAGAGGGGTGTGTGTGTGTGTGTGCATATGGCCTTCAAATAAGCCTACGCATAGATTGAGTGTGTGTGTGTGTGTGTGTGTGTGTGTGTGTGTGTGTGTGTGTGTGTGTGTGTGTGTGTGTGTGTGTGTGTGTGAGGGTGTACATGCACATGTGTTTGTGTTTGGATTGTGTGTGTGGGCCGCATCGTGAATGCTGCATTGAACGTCACCTTTTTATGAGTAATTTGTGGCACCCCATCCATAACAGGGTGAGAGAACAGCAGTGGCAGCTCATCTTCTGTGAGGCAGAAATGGGGGGTAAGAAGGAGAGAAAAGGAGCGGAGAAGGGGAAGAGAGGAGAAGGGAGGGGAAGGGAGGGGAAGGGAGGGGAAAGAGGAGAGTAGAGGTGAATGGTGGAGAGGAGAGAAGAGGAGAGGGAGAAGAAAAGGGCTTTTTGAAGAGGAAATAAAACAATAAAATACACAAGTGAGAAGCGTTCATTCATCAAGTAAACAAATGCTAATGCAGCGTGTGCTTGCTGCTATGTTTGCTTCCTTTCACACACACACACAGGTTAGCACAAGGGCTGGCGTGACATTTCCAAACATCAGATTGCTCTTGCTTACTGAGAGATGCCAAATGTAGAGATCAGCATAAGGCAGCAATTACAGGAAAGCCATGTCAAGAATGGTCAGAGAGCCAGATTAAACATCTGACCCACACACACACACACACACACACACACACACACAGACACACACACACACACAGACACACACACACACACAGACACACACACACACACACATAACCGAATCGCTACAGAAGCAGCATTTGAATTCATAAGTTGAATTCATAAGCATTAGAATTCCAAACGTTTGAATGGAAGCCACGCTGACATTCTCTCTCAGTCAGTGACAGTGGAGGGGCCTGTGTTCCGGTCATCTATTCTAAAGTATCACAATAGTGCGCTATGCAGGGTGCTGTAATCCTTATGTAATCTGATTAAAGGAAATTATCAGGTCTGGAGCCTCAGAGACAAACTTTATCAAACAAAGCAAGATGAAAGGTGTTTGGGTGGGTGAGGATGTCTGTGCCCCGTGGTGCTGAAATTGTTTTGGGCCGTGCACTGAATGCCTAAATGGCAGTGGACAGATCTTACCTGGCTGAGATGGATTCAAACAAGTGTGGGTATGAATCCACTTTCTTATTATTTAAGATTGGGTATCGCAGGTGCTTGGTTTGTTAATTGACCCAGAATCCTTTGTTTTTAATACGGAGGCTAATATAAGTACAGGTTATAACTCATCAAATGAATGCATATCTGTGTAGCCCTGACTGTCCTGAAATAAAACCAATATAAAACCAGCATGTACTGTATGGCTACCTCTTATCATGGGCAAGGTAGAAGCTTTGTGAAATGATTCTGAAAGAAGCCTAAGAGTCAGAGGGCTAAGAAAACAGCACAGTGGGGGCCACAGTGCCTATTCAGACATGTTCTGTGTTTGGTAACGCATTGAAATTCAGAACTCAGTAGGGGGAATGACATTTTCATGCTTTTTCAGTGGCACACCACGAGACCCTGTTCAGAAAACACTGTCCTTATAAGCACTTTTGTCCCAGTAAATACATTTATGCAGAACTAAAGTGACAGGACTGGGGTGAACAAGGGCCTTTTGGGAAATGTAGGTCTCTCTTAACACCACACACACAAATATTCACACGTATAAGGTACAACACACACACACACACACACACACACACACACACACACACACACACACACACACACACACACACACACACACACACACAGCATTTCAAAAGAGAGAAAGAGAGAGAGACCTCCACAGGAGTCTGTTCATAGTTCTTTCTTCACACTGTTTTAAAAAAGAGTCTGAGGGGTTTTGTGTCACCAAGACCCCCAAAAAACTTTCTTTAGTGCCCATGACATTTCACATGTAAAAAAAGATGGTGAATAATTCAGAAAAGTGCGGAGTGCCATAAATGTCACAGGAAGTGTGTGTGTGTGTGTGTGTGTGTGTATGTGTGAAAGAGTGTGTGTAATCTCTAAGCGGAGGATGTGAGGAGAGGATGACTGTACGCAGGGTTTTGAAGTCAAGAGCCCTTAGGGCTAATTTTGCTGGGTAAATACACACTTTCTTACAGCAGACGGTCAAACACACACACTCACAGCAGACAGTCAAACACACACTCACAGCAGACATTCAAACACACACTCACAGCAGACAGTCAAACACACACACTCTCCCTGGCAAGTCACTCAAACACACACAAGGCGTCCACTGAATGTTGTGTGTATTTGCTTTGGTGTATGTGTGTTTGTGTGTGTGTGTGTGTGTGTGTGTGTGTGTGTGTGTATGTGTATGTATGTGTGGGTGTGTGTGTGTGTGTGTGTGTGTGGGTGTACGCACCTCTAAATAGTTTTTCTTCAATGACCTTTGGGGCCATTTATCCAAAGACGCATGATGAGAAGATGCCAAAATGATTGCCCGTATGAATGGATATCATAGAGTAAATAACAGTGTAGTGTCTGTTGGTCGCTTTCTACTGACAGAAATGATGTTGTGCTGTGATAGAGCCAGCATAATATACTGTGTGCTTGTCCCTGCTGTGTGTGTGTGTGCGTGTGCGTGTGCGTGTGCGTGTGCGTGTGCGTGTGCGTGTGCGTGTGTGTTTTTGTGTGTGTGTGTGTGTCTGTTAAAGCCACATGCTAAATTCTGTGTGGGAACTCACAGAATCTTTTTGGTTTAAATGCAGAAATACACAGCAGGACAGATCTCCTAGTCAAACCCCTTAGGTCTTGATCCTTTGACCAGCAGTGGTGTGGGATCTGTGCATGCGTGGGGATATACTGTAGGTCTGTTTGTGTGCATATTTAAATGTTTACCTGTTATACATCAGTGTATGTCTCTACTAGAGAATGTGTGTGTGTGTGTGTGCGTGTGTGTGTGTGTGTGTGTTTCCACATCTGCCTCAGTGAGACACATCTGTTTTGTGTTAGAGCGGGGGCGGCATCAGCATCTGAGGGGGCAGAACAGCAGATGGAGGCAGCCTCCTCTCTTACACACACACACACACACACACACACACACACACACACACACACACACACACACACACACACACACACACACACACGCACACACACACGCACATGCACACACACATGCACACACACACACACACACACACATTCACACATGCACATACACACACACACACACAGACACACACATTCACATACACTTATATATATATATATAGTACTGTCCAAAAACACATTCATTTTTTTACACACACACACACACACACACACACACACACACACACACACACACACACACACACACACACACACACACACACACACACACACACACACACACACACACTCTCAAACACACACACATGCAAACACACACACACACACACACATACAAACATCCACACACACACACACACACACACACACACACACACACGCTTGAGTCTCTCAGGAGTTGCCTTGAGTGACAGCTTAACTCCCCCTGAGTGGAGTAAATCAAAGGGAGCACCTCCCGTCCGTGTGTGCCCTCCTCGCCTCCATGCCAAGAGTAGCAGTGAGCCTTCTGACTTCTTACTGAGAGGGGCAATAGGAGGGGCAACGGGGGGGTACACCTTCCTCTTCTTTAAAGCCCCCATATCTCCACAGGGTGGGGGTCACGACCTGCAGCATCTGGTAGGAAAAAAACTTTCAGTTGGTAGAAAAGAGAAGAAAAATGAACAATGTGTGGACTAAATGTTTCTGTTTTGTTTTCTTAGTTGTGTGCTTGAGAGTTTGTCTTTTGTTCAGCTTTGTATACAGGCTGCAGGAAGAACATACTTTTTTTATCAAACCCATCATGGTGGAAATGTAATTAAAGCATGTAGGTTTGTATGCGTTTAGATCCACCTCTTTCTACTTATACTGTATATGATCACAGCACACATACATACACACAGCACTCTCTCTACCTCTCTCTCTGTTCCAATCTCTCTCCCTCTTTCTCTCTCTCTCTCATACAAGCACACACACACACACACACACACACACACACACACACACACACACACGCACGCATTTCCACATTATTTTCACATTTACACACAAGCACACACCTCCTTGTTTTCCCAGACCTCCCAAAGACTGCAAATGAAATGCCTTCTCCAATCTAATTTATCCGAATAAACAAACAGATCAGGAGACAGAAGATGGGTATGGGCCGAGAGAGAGAGAGAGAGAGAGAGAGGTATATTTTAGTCCAAATGAAAAAGAGGAAAAGAAAGAAGTGGAAGAAAGAGGTAGAAAGAGAGAGAGCAGTTTGTGTGTGTGTGAGAGAGAGACAGAGGAAGAGAGCAGAGTGTTTGAGAAACAGAGGAGAAAAAAAGAATTGGAGGAGAGGAAGAAGAAGGCGAAGGAGAGAAAGAGAGAGAGAAGGAAAGAAGAGACAGAGAGACCCTTTCAGAGCTTCACTCTTCTCCAGGGGCTCCACTCATCCTCTCATCCCTCTCTTCTCTGTCATCTACAGTCAGAATTAACCTCCCTTAGGAACACTGGGGTTATTTCTCTCTCTCTCTCTCTCTCTCTCTCTCTCTTTCACATACACAGAGAGAGAGACATGCACACACACACACAGACACACACACACACATACACGCACTGTCCCTTAGGAAGCCAGGGCTTTCTCTGACTTGACCTCAGTTATGTAGTGTGTGAGAGGGTCTGTAATTTGGATGGATAGAGAGCGAGAGAGAGAAGAGAGAGAGAGAGAGCGCACGGGAGAGAGAAGGGAGAGAGAGAGAGTAGAGGCAAAGATAAGTGATTGGGAGGTGGAGGAAAGATACAGTGAAGGAAAAAGGTTCTAAATTAGTGAGAAAATCTAGAGTGGAAAGATGGATGGAAAGAATTTGGTGTGGAGATAAAAATGAAGGGAAAGTAAAAGTGAAAGGGAAAAGAGAGATGAAGAGAACTGGGTCGGCTTTAGCAGAGGCATGGGCAGGTCACCCCAGACAGGAAATGATGATAATCAACAAATCACAGAGGCCCTACTCTCTACATTCTCAACTCCCCGGACTGAACACTGCTTAGCTTAGGCACATCCACTCATGAAATCATTGAGTGTTTTAAGTGGATGGGTAATAATGGTTTTAAGCTAACGTTTGTCCCATTGTTCAGACGTAAGTGCTTGGTTTTGGGTGATAGATGGCACTGAATTAGTCAGCCCACTGTAGAAGCAATAATGATCTTTCGGTGGCACTGCATGCTTCATTAGGTATCTGCATAATTACAGCGCGAACTAATGGACTTGACTCTCCTGCGGCTCCGTTGTTTCTTAGCGGAGGGGAAACCCGCGTGCGTTATTAGCCCTAGAAATGTATTTGCCACTTGCAACAGAGCTGGTCTCGTTTAAAAATAAGACAAGAAGATAAAGGAGAAAACCAAAGGAAAACCCGAGTCAGCATGCTAGTGGAGCAGTTAACGAGGAGAGATATAGTGTGTGAGTGTAACAGATCAAGCCTAGTTCGGCTGCAGAGTCTGATGCTGTCTGTTTAATGTGTGTGTGACACAAGCGAATGTCTATGGTAATCAGTATTGCCAAGTGGGCTGTTTCTCCTCATGTAGCTGGTCAATTGCAATAATGATAATTTAATCATTTCCCATTTTCTTGGGTGTTGGTCTGGTCCTAAAGATCGTCTGATTGGCTTCGCCTCCAAGAAAAGATGGCTGTGTGTGCGTGTGCGTGTGTGTGTGTGTTTCTTCCAGAAGAGGAAAGAGGAGAAACTTGTTAAAAAAAATTCTCAAAGTGCTTTGGGGTAGATTCGGCAATGTCACCTCAAAGAATTGTCTTTGATTGTGTGTGTTGGCTTGAGGGTGAATTCTGACCCGTAGATATTCTATGTTCAGTCTCTCTATGTCCTGTTTGTGGTGAACATATGTTGCAGTTTCTGATGTGTTTCCGTGAGGACAGTTTATGTGAACCCTGCTTGTAAATGCAGCCACGACTCCTACAGTAAAGACAAGCTGCCACTGGCCGTGTTAGTGAAGCATCAGGCACATTGTACATATTCACTATAGGGAAGTTTAGCGCAGTTTGTGGCCGCTAGTGAAGTGTTCCCAGTTCAAAGTGTCAGAGAAGAGTCGTGACAGAGACAAATTATTTAATTCCCTAATTCAGTCATTTAATCATGTATCCATTCATCCAACCATCCATCCGTCCATCCATCTGTCCGTCTTTTCATTCATTCATTCATTCATTCATTTATTCATTTATTCATTCATTCCCTCGATTACCTGTACAGTCACACACACACACACACACCCCTTTAATTCATTTATGCATTCATTCATTAACTCATACATTTATTCATTCATGCGTTCATTCATTAACTCATACATTTTGTAAATCAGGTTGCAGCTGTTTTTTGCTTTATCGCCATGTTGTCATGGTAACCGTTGACCTTAAAGAGGTTGTGAGGTGCGAGGATTTTTGTATTTTTTCGCGCCATTTTTCTGTAAGTGCAGTTTGGTGGGAGCTTATGCTTAAGATTCCTGTCATGTAAGCATGTGTGTGTGTGTTTATGTGCCACTGTGTTTGAACTTCTGCATTGTATCTCTCTCTCTCTCTCTCTCGCTCTGTCTCTTTCTCCATGTGGGTGTGTGTGTGTGTGTGTGTGTCTGTGCATATTTTATTTTGATTATATTTTGGGTGAAAAAGTTTAATTTGTCCTTCACTCAGCTGCTTATCATTATTTTAGTCTCCGCCATCTATGTCACACGCACGCACGCACGCACGCACGCACACACACACACACACACACACACACACACACACAAACAAACATAGGCAAAGGCACACACACAAACTAAATTAATCCATTTATGTCTGCCCTATTGATGAAATATTTATTAGCACTTCTCAGTCAATTCTCAACTCAACATTTTTGTTCTTTTCTTCAATATCAGCCTCTCCCATCCAAGCAGGCTGCTTGTGGGACTCGGCCTTTATCAAATATTGCCAGGGAGTGGAGTATTTCATTGCGGGGCCGAGTGGCAGTAAATCGATTAGAGTGGCCAAAAGCGGTGGCGGGCTCCTGGAGGAATATGGACATGAGGAGTAGCTGTGAAGAGATTGCATGTGTGGAGGAGGGTGGTGAGGATGTCTCCAGTACGGGGCCATCCAAATGAGTGTTTGCAGGGAGGACACGAGCTTGGTAATCTCCTTCACTACAGGGGGATTGTGCTCGACTTCTTGAAGGTCTTCTGAACCTCATTCATGTCTTTTCTCCCACTTTTCCTCTCTCTCTCTCGCTCTCTCCCTCTCTTTCTATCCCTCTGACGTCTATGCTTAGCGTCCCTAAAGCAATTACAATCTAGCTGAATTTAGATTCCGATTTTGCAGTTCTCACTTTGCAGTTCTCTCTCTTCTCTCTCTCTCTCTCTCTCACTTCTCTCTCGCTTGCTGTCTCTCGCTCTCTTCCATAGCAGTTACACACTGCCTCCTGCTGGCCATAAGCTGTAGTACATGCCATGCCCTGGATCTGTCAAATGAGCAAGTCAACACAGTGTTCACTCCTCACTGTGCATGGTTTGATGTCTTTACGTTTGTGTGTGTGTGTGTCTGTGTGTGTGTGTGTGTGTGTGTGTGTGTATATGTGTTTGGTCCCACGAGTGAGTGACACATCGCATGTGCATGTGTGGAGAGAAACCGAAAGACAGAGGTGAATCAATGAATCAAAATGGATTCTGTCACTCCCAATTGCATGTTCTGGGCTGCTTTTTTGTGGAAACTGGCAGGGTGTGGAACTGCCTAGCTCTTAAAAAGTGGCTCTGGAGGCTTCAGCCGTAAACATTCAGCTGTACAGAGAGAGCCTGCTAGAGATCCAATAGTTTGAAGACTGTCAGACTGCCTTCAAAAAGATCATGATCCCTACTTTCATTTCTCATATCTTGATCGGTGTTGGTGCCTCATTGAGCTTTGTATTATTCTGTGTGTGTGTGTGTTTGTGTGTCAGAGAGAGAGAGAGAGAGAGAGAGAGAGCGTTGATGTTTGTGTGTAATAAATAAAGTGTGTTATAGTCTATGAGAAAATGAAATATAAAGAGAAAGAGTGTGTGAGAGAGTGTCTGTGTGTGTGTGTGTGTGTGTGTGTGTGTGTGTGTGTGTGTGTGTGTGTGTGTGTGTGTGTGTGTGTGCGTGTGCGTGTGTGAATGCTCTCTTTTGATTTGTCAAGTGTAAGGGTAAGCACTGCACACTTCCCGAAATCTCTTATCTGTTCATGAGTGTGAGAGAGATGCAGAGAAGGAATGAGTGAGAGAGAGAGTTAGAGAAGAGGAGGAATGTAAGTCAGCTTGTGTTTGTGTGTGTGTGTGTGCGTGTGTGTCTGTGTTTGTGTGTGTATGACAGAGGGAGACAGTTGAGATATAAATAAAATAAGATAGTGAAGTGTGTGTGTGTGTGTGTGTGTGTGTGTGTGTGTGTGTGTGTGTGTGTTTTCTCATTTCCTCACCCAAACACACCACCCCATATGTGTATGTGTTTGTTTGTTTCAGGAGTGTGCACCTGCACAGGCTTCACCACCGGACCAACCTGTGAGAGATGCCTGGATAGTTACTACGGCAATGCCTTGTTTGGCAGTTCCAGAGACTGCCAGCCTTGTCCCTGCCCAGACCGTACCAGCTGCGCCCAGCTGCCCGATACAGGGGATGTGGTCTGTACCAACTGCCCCAGTGGACAGAGGGGTGAGTCAAACATCTCTTACCGCTCAGCTAAAGCAGAGGAGAGGAGAAACACACTTCCACCACCCTCACTCAGAGATGGAACATTTTTGAGTCAGATAGTAAAGAAAAAATGTCCTTGTCTTTGTTCCACCCATCTACTTAAGAAGGTGATTTGTTTTGCTACATTAGCCCCTTCCCTTGTGCTAATTAGCCAATGCTAGTGGTTACCTCCAAGGCCCAGAGATGACTTTTAATTTGTGACTGTGGACTTCCTGCACCATCGCACACACTGCTTCATACTAATTACTCCGTTTGAAATGGTCGCCTCAAAGAAAGTAAGGTATTTTACTGTCTTTTACAGTCCACAGATAGTCAGGCGCTCCTCTCCTTCTGAAAGGAGTGGATGTGGAGACTAAGGGGGGGGGGGGGGGGGGGCTCCACACAGCTAACACGCTCACTAACATCTCCTCTCTTCTTCTTCTCATCACTCTCAACAACAAACCACAGTCTCCAACCCCCCCCCCACCCACCCACCGCCTCTAAAATACATCTTCACTTGCCATCATTCCTGGGAGGGGGGGGACATGTTTGATGACAGTGCGCTTTAGTGAGTTTAGTGGCGGCGCTTGGCTCAAAAGGATCCGTAATTACCAGGGAAGTGAGCAGGATTGTGTGTGGCTTTTAAGACGCTGGCTTTTGTCAGGGGAATAGTGGCAGCAGACTGCAGGTAATTGCTTTGACAAAAAGTAAGTGATAATTGCATTTTGTTATAGAAGAGGACACAAGCTGCGCTGCCGCTGGAAGTGTGTGTGTGTGTATGTTTGTGTGTCCTTCTGTGTATCTTTCTATGCCTGTGTGTGTTTCTATGTGTATCTTCTGCATCCTTCTGTATCTTTTTGTGTGAGGTTGTCCTCCTTCGCCAATTTTAGCTCATTCTCTGTGAAAAAGTTCAAGGCACAATCTAAGTGCTCTAATCCATCTCCTACAATTAATGTGTGTGTGTGTGTGTGTGTGGCCACCTGATTCTTTCCCAAACATCAATGTCCTCTTTACGACGTGACTCTCACACATCTCTTCCTTTCCCTCCCCCTCCTCTCCCCTAACTATACCATTGAGTACCATTATAACACTTATGTGTCTAGGACCAGACCGTGACCTTTGAACTGTGACAAGAGTATACATTAGGTATTGAGACCATCAAAAGCTGACACAAACAA
>NW_024879701.1:92500-93965 GCF_900700415.2 Clupea harengus | reverse complement strand
GTTCAGCCGTGTCCTCATTTCCCTCTGTACCAGGGGGGCCATGGAGCTCTCTCTCTCCCTCTCTCTCTCCCTCTCTTTATCCCTCTTTCGCTCTCTCTCACCCTCTCTCCCTCCCTCTCTTTCTCTCTCTTTCGCTCTCTCTCACCCTCCCTCTCTCCCTCTCTTTCTCTCTCTTTCGCTCTCTCTCACCCTCCCTCTCTCCCTCTCTTTCTCTCTCTTTCGCTCTCTCTCACCCTCCCTCTCTCCCTCTCTTGCTCTCTCTTTCGCTCTCTCTCACCCTCCCTCTCTCCCTCTCTTTCTCTCTCTTTCGCTCTCTCTCACCCTCCCTCCCTCTCTTTTCTCACAATCAACGTTTTTCACACTCCTCCCTTTTCACCCTTGCAGGCAAGACCACATATAAATATAATAATATATAATATAAATCAGCCCATGGAAAGATGGAGGGAGCGACATAGAGATAGAGAGAAGGAGGAAGAGAGAGAGAGAGAGGGAGGAAGGGAGAGAGAGGGAGAGATAGAGAGAGGGAGGAAAGGAGAGAGGGAGAGAGGGAGGAAGGAAAAAGATAGAGGGAGAGAGAGAGAGAGAGTGAGAGAGAGAGAGGGAGAGAGAGAGAAAGAGCGACATAGAGATAGAAAGAGGGAGGAAGAGAGTGAGAGATAGAGAGAGGGAGGAAGGAAAAAGGATGGAGAAAATTGGAAATAAAGAAGTGTACCGGAGGATGTGAGAGGAAGATGGCGGGCAAGAGCAAGACAGAAAAAAGAGAGATGGATTAAGGCAATAATCAAGAGAGAGAGGGGGAGGGAGAGAAAGAAAGGAAGAAGAGAGAGAGAGAGAGGGAGAGAGAAAGGGAAGGAGAGAGAGAGAGGGAAGGAGAGAGAGAAGGAGGCAGAGAGAGAGAGGAAAGCCAAGCGAGACACACACACACACACACACACACACACACACACACAGACAGACAGACAGATACACAGAGACACAGACAGACGGCAAGGGAGCATGACAGAGAAAGAGAAAGAGCAGGAGAGAGAGAAAGAGAGACAACAAGATAAAGAGCATGCAAGAGCAGGTGGGCATGAAGAGAGAGAGAAAGAGAGGGAGAGAGAGAGAGAGAGGGAGGGAGGGAGGGGGAGAGAGAGGTAGAGAGAGAGAGAGAGAGAGAGAGAGAGAGAGAGAGAGAGAGACCCTGTGTAACCTCTGTGGTTGTGAAGGGACTGATGTTGTGAGCTCAGCAGCAGTAGAAAGAGAGAGAGAGAGAGAGAGAGAGGGAGAGAGGGAGAGAGAGGGATAGAGAGATAGAGAGAGAGAGAGAGAGAGACCCTGTGTAACCTCTGTGGTTGTGGGACTGATGTTGTGAGCTCAGCAGCAGTAGCAGTCAGACCGCTGGGCGGGCAGAGCAGCTTTTACCCACCGTGACAAAACCACCAGCTCCACCCACGCAGTGACTGCTGGAGCAGGCCCTGGACCT
>NW_024879701.1:47500-87500 GCF_900700415.2 Clupea harengus | reverse complement strand
CACACACACACTCAGACACACACCCTGACTATGATGTCTATGTGTGGATGTGTGTGTGTTAAGAGTGTGTTTGTTTTGCAGTTCTGTGAGTGCGTGCGCATGTGTGTTTATGTTGCCAGTGTGACTGTAGGTTCCGACGAAGACTTTTCAGATAATCAGCCCAGCTGTTAATGATATGGTAACTACGACAACCATCTGTACTCTGCTGAGCTGCCGGGAAACGCCTAGGTGCTCGCCCACCTGAACCACAGCTCAAGGCTCTCCACTTCCACGCAGAGCACACTCAATGACAGTGACAGTGCACCTACCCAGTGCTCCATGAGTGTGTGTGTGTGTGTGTGCGTGTGTGTGTGTGTGTGTGTGTGTGTGAGAGAGAGTGTGTGTGCAAGAAAATGTGTGTATGTTACCAGTGCGCGTGTATGTGCAAGGTTGCACAAGCAGGGTTGGGAAGGTCATTTTTTAAATATATTAGGTTTCAGATTTCTAGTTACCCTGTAAGAAATGGGACAAGTTAGGTAACTAATTTGATTTCTTCATTAAAGTAATCTAACTTTTCACGTTTGATCACTTTTAATTACTTTTTGATTGGCAGATGAGAGATGGTGCAAATTCAAACAAGAGAACCCATCCGTTTTTTTTAGACAGTGTAGTTGTATAACGGTTTGTTCTTACAGGTTAGAAATATTTTATAAATTACCATCTGGGATTTCCATATAGGGTTCTGTGCAAGCATTTACGAAGTTCTGGAATTCTCCATCTCAAACATGAAAACAAGGTTATTTAAACAAACAATTCCAAGATGAGGCTGTAGACCTAACATCCAACATCCTACCAATACTGCCCATGATGCTAGGTCCACATCAAACGCGCAGTCGTAGAAATACTGAAGAACGAAATATTAAGGCAAGGCAGACGTAACTCTGTAACATGTCACTAGTTACTCCCCAACCCTGTGCACATGTGTGCTTCTGAAAGTGTGTCAGTTTGCCCTGTGCGAGTCTGCCCGTCGGCAACGATCTGTGTTAAGTCTTTGATCCTGTCCTCACCTCGTTGCCAAGGTGGTCTATTTTAAGTCAGTCTGGGACCTTGCTGCTGATGGCGGCCGCCCATCTGTTCAGTGGGAAGAGCTGGCGCAGATGAGGCAACCTCTCTGTGGCTCTGTGGTGACAAAGAACATCTATTCAGGGTGCTGCCCCGCCATCCCACACCACTTCACCCACACGCCCTTTGAACACATAATGTTAAATATTTGAGTGTATCTCAATAGCATCTCTTCTCAGTGATGACAACCTTTTATTTTCGGCTACTGAGAAACAGCGCAGAACACATTCATATTCATATTCATCACAAAACGGTTACCCAAAATGATCTGTATAGTCTAGCTAGTGTCTTAGCACAGACAGTGGGTTAATGATGTAAGAGAGGAATACTGTAGCATTAAGTGAAATGTTTTTTCTTTCAGGGCAAGCCATGCACACACCCACTCTTTAATTTGACCTTGTGTGCAGCTGTGGTCTGTACAGGCAGAGCGCTGGGAGCAGTTAAATAGCCTCTCCTTTTTTTTTTACATGCCTGGGGGAAAGTATAGGCTTTTACCAAACATTTTACTCAAGCCAAAGGTTGCTCAGGATAACTTTCATGGTGAAGCGTTGCTGCGATCTAGTGGGAAGCGTTGGAAAATAGTATAACGCTTAGCATAGCAAAGAGAAAGAAAGAACTACATTTGTATAAAGAATGAAAGAGATGAAAAAACAAAAGAGAGATAGATGAACAGTGTTTTTCATATTGGGATGTCATGATTCCCCCCCTTCTACTCTACATGACGTTCACCTGAGGCTTCAAGCCCACCTGTGCACAGACAGTATCCAAATGGTCAGTGGACTACTACTGCCATCTCGTGGTTAGTATGATTTACTGCCTTCTTCACGGAAAACGTGGGGAATTATACTATTCTCATAGTCACTTATTTTATTGTGTTGTAGAGTCGTCACCAAGACAAACATATTCTACTAACCTAATTTTATTTTCACATACCCGCCCTAACTGACACAGTCATGCATGTCATATTTTCATTACTGCATGTTTGGCGGATTGTAATGCAATTATTTATTGCATAAACGATTGTCCATATTTATGTTCGCAAGCATTATATCAATATGCAATATAAGAGACTTCAAAAGTGCGACTAGACAAACGGAAGTAACCTTAGTGTCTATGAACGTAACCCCGTAATTTACGTCAGGCATTCGCCGAGGCCAGCTCATCTGTCACTTCAAGGACAACGTTAACCGAATGGGGTCTTTTCCAACCGTGGAGGAGAACTCAGATTGTCTCACGGTCATGTAACGTTATTGTTACGGTATCTAATATAAAACTTTTACCCCTATTTTTTGCCTTGGTACCTCTGCGATACCAAGAAGCAACAGCGGGCTCTGGCTTCAACTGTGATGGACAGCAGAACGAGTACCATCGCCGCCGGCGTGTGCGGTGCGCTATTCCTGGGTTACTGTATCTACTTCGACAGGAAACGAAGGAGTGACCCCAACTTCAGGCAAAAGCTTCGGGAACGTGAGTGTTAACCTGTCCAGCAAAACCCGATGGGGGTGTCTACTTCACAGTACCCATGTACTGCTGATCTCGTTAACTTTCTCAGTTACAGGAGGTATGGGAATTCCTGTACATATGGGGGTGTGTGATAGAGGTATCCGTGCTAGCTGCTAATGACTAACGTTGCCTCTAATGCACGAATGAGTGCCTCTCCAGCTAGTTGCGACTTGCGTTAGCTAAATCAGAGCTAGCTAGCTTGCTTAAATGTCCGAATGTGTCACCTTCAGTAAATACGCTAGCTGTCTTGTTGCTAAAATGTTATCGCTTCAAGCTAACGGTAGCATGTCCACAGTTGACATCAGGATGGGTCTACCTCCCACCTTCACCCCATATACATGTACTTATTTGTCATCTGAGACAGTATACCGGTAGTCTATAAGGACTTTGTTGACGTATAGCAAACTAGTTAACATTGGGCTACTAATTAGATGCCTACTGAATCGGGAAAAATAAATTGTTTCCTTGTAAGTAAGCTACTCAGCTACTCAATTTCCAACTCAAGCCCGTAGAAGTAGGGATCATTAAACAAACGCCGAAAAATGTTGATAACATAACTGTACTTAATTGTTAACCTCTTCCTCTGTTGTTGCAAACAGTTTACATAAAGTAACACCAGATAAACCCCTGTCCCTCAACTAGTCATCCAGGATATGCCCTATGTAGTTCTGTGTACCGGGCTGGAATACCCTGCAAAAAAGCTTTTATTATTTATGTCAACTGGGCTGTTGGTGGTGTTGCTACTTTTGGAACAGAACTCCTTATTGCTGATTTGAATGAAACATGTCATAATGTGACAAAGCCCTGTCTCTCCCCAAAACTACCTAAATCTGTGCCACTAATATCACAAAACAGCTACAGATTTATCACACTATGAATCATATCCACATTGAACTTTCAACACTATAAAGTTGTAAGACAGAGACTGTAGGCTGGGTCGATATTAAGCATTTGTTAAGATTCACTGATCCGTCATTTGGACCCTGCCTCATAATGTGCCATGCTATTTTGTTACAGGGAGAAGACAACAGAAGACCTCCGGTGATCAAGCAGGGCTGGCCAGGGTAAGTTGGCTTCCTAATGGCTACAAGCACTGAATGCGAACAGTAGTGGTCTCACTAGCTGATGTGTAAATGCATTGTTTACAAAGCATGACGAATGTTTATTATTGTGTTCTAATTGAAGTACAAGCCAATGCCAACATAGCCTTTTTATTATTTATGGTTTCAAAGCTCAAACGAAGTCAGCCATCATGTATTGATTGTTTGTGAGGCCATACTTTTACACTAGATTTAAAAAGCATTAAAGAATGTGAAGCATGTAAACATTTAGTTTCTTAGAAATTCCATGTGTATAACTTGGTTTGTGAGGAGCACCATAACGTGCTGTAGTCAAACAGGGTAAACTTCATGGGTGGTAGTGTCTGAGTTACACACTTTCCAACTGCGTGCCTACTGGTCACCATGGTAAAGTGGTGTGTGTGTTGTGTGTGTGTGTGTGTGTGTGTGTGTGTGGTTTAGTTGCCCGACCTGAAAGATGCCGAGGCCGTTCAGAAGTTCTTCTTGGAGGAGATCCAGTTGGGAGAGGAGCTGCTGGCTCAGGGTAAGACCCCCCCCCGTCCCTCCTCCTCTCACACCCTGTCCTAACTACATGCGAGCGTCCGACTATCGCATTGCTCACTGCAAGTTAGGACATTTCAATAGAAGACAAAGCAGTCAAACTGATTTTGTCTCTGTATAGTAAGGACACAGTGTCACTCAGCAGTCAGCAGACCCAGCTAACACGTAATTTGGTAAACTACAAACAGGGGGACATTCTCTACTGGCCCCAATAGGCAATGTCACCCTGTTTGTAGTTTACCAAAATTAAATGCGAACGAGATGCAGAATCTGGTTTTGGAGACCACGTTGTTACCTCACAAACCCTATCCCATAAGGGAGGCCCATTTAAGATGTTAACCGGATTAAACACTCTAATTCTATGGTTTGGTTGGAACTGTAGACTCAATCTCTAGGTCTTGATGAAGTTGTTTGAGATTAAACACAATCTGGTTCTGGTTCTGGAGACCATCTGGTTCTGATTCTGGTGTGGACCCTATACCATGAATCCTGACGTGTGTTGGATCTCTAAACTCAATCCGAATCCATCCTGGTCTTGTCTGGACCTGGCACTCCTTGGCTCTAACTGTGGACATACTGCTGATGTAGCAACTGTATGGAATCTGTCAATGACTCAGTATTTTACCCATGATTCCAACGTTGGTTTCACAACTGTTTGGCTAAAAGCTTGTTTACAACTTGCCTTTGCATGAAGACATCTAACACCTGGTTCTCACAAACAAGCTTGACTTGATAAAGGCAACACACTCCATGATTGCATGATATGCATGTTTAGAATTTTTTTGCTCAGATTTCACTGTGGGGATTGATTGACTTTGTTGACATTCAGATTATTTAGATGACATCATATTCCTTGTCCTAATGGTTGTGTACCCGTAAGAAACACTCACAACACAACAACATGTGTACCCATATAGTACCCTCCCCAACAACTGTGATAAAGGAGGATTATTTCGAAATCCTGATAAATACGGACTTAAGCAGTTGGACAACATTGATGTTCATGTTATTTTTATTCCATCAGCTATCTCCCCTTGCTGTGTGTGACCTATCCAAGATTATTTTGTACACTACATTTTACTGAGGTGTTTGGACATAATTGTCATTCATATTTATATTGGAGTCATCTGCCTTACCTTGGTACATGTGTTACCATGTAGCACCACCTCTGACCCCTTGAGTTATCCCCCCACCCCAGTGGAATATTATGTTTTCATCCAGATATACTTGAGTGTGGGACACAGGTTCAAGTCTGGCCTGATGTCATTTCCCAATCCTCTCCCCACCTCTTCTCCTCCTCGCTTCCTGTCATAACTTCACTGTCCTATCCAAATAAAGGCATAAAAAGCCCCCCCCAAAAAAATTAAAAATAAATATATATACTTGAGTGTTGTTTTTTTATGAACCTGCCTCCCCTCTTTCCCCCAGGTGACTACGAGAAGGGTGTTGATCACCTGACCAACGCCATCGCCGTGTGCGGGCAGCCCCAGCAGCTGCTGCAGGTGCTCCAGCAGACACTCCCCCCGCCAGTGTTCCAGATGCTGCTCACCAAGCTGCCCACCATCAGCCAGGTGAGACCACACACACACACACACGTCACTCAGCCCACACACACACACACACGTCACTCACTCCGCCCAAACACAAATCACTATATACCAGGAAAGGCCCCATACCCCACCCCCAAACAACTCACCATTAATTAGGAAAGACTCCACACCCTACCCTGTGGAACCACACATTAAACACAAAGACCTGCTGCCCTAAACCCTCACTCACCCCACCCAACCCTCCAGTCGCCAGTAAAGATCTAACCCCTCCACTCCCCACTGACCAGGACATACCCCTCTCCCTACCCCAAACAACTCCCATTGACATGGAAAGACCACCACACCCGACTCAGAGAAACATCCATTTGGTTGTGAGGGGGGTGGGTTCCCACACCCCAATTGAAATTGCCCACCATCTGTGACCCTTCTGAAACTACCAGGCTGACCAGTGGTGCTTTGATGACAGATAGGATTGGTTTGGTAATCACACCACTTAGTTAAGCTAAAGTACTTAGTAATTATGTACAAACTTTTACAACTTGTAAAGGGATTAACGACATATGTGGCTGTGAGGGCCTTATTCATTCAGATGAAGTTACCAGATTATTTTCAGATTATTTTCTATGTCTTTAGCCATAGCTTGGGATCCAGGTGTTATTTTTTTCTTTTACAGCACCATCAGTGTCCAAGTCCTTTATGCTTTTATTATTCTGTCTTTCAGATTATCTTCTATGTATTTAGCGATAGCTTTGGATCAAACTGTGTTTTTAAATATAAGATGTGTTCTTACTTCTTTCCTTTAAGCTATTCTAAGATATAATTTCTTATGCTTTGTAACGCGATTTGTTTCTCTCTTTGTAGCGTATCGTGAATTCCCACACCTCTCCTGATGATGATGTGGAGTGAGCAGAATTACCTCCTGATACATGATCAATGTATCTGATTTATAAGTTTTTATTTTCCCCCTCATCTCTTCACTGCCTCCCAAGATCCTCACAAATTGATGAACCCATCCATCCCCGTCTCCTCCCAACACCCCCACAAAATATAAAAGATCAGTCCATGGACGTAACACTCATTACGAAGTAGTAGGATCATGTTGAGTTGCACTGTTCTATCTGAAGGTCTTAACCTCCCCTATGGTTTGTACTTGTTCATATGGATGTCAATGGATATGTCTGTCTTTCGCTTCGTTTAAGAACAAGTGTTTTGACACAAACTCCACGATTGCTACTGTGACAGCCCTGTACCATATCAAGGGGCTAGTTTGAAGTTTCTGTCATTCTTTTGTCCAGTGACATCAAAGAGTGCAATACTTTCTGCCATATGCATGAAGTTGTGGGTCTGACTCCCACTGCCAGTTCTACTCCATGGTCACCATAGCAGCTGTTTACATCATCTTTTTTTATTACCAGGACAACGATGACTACTAAATACCGGTCATTGACAAATAAGAACACATCTGTGAAAGGAACACAGACTATGCTGGCCTTTGTCCAGCTGTTTGTACTTAAGTTATTAGTTTGAACACGGCAAGGCATTTGAGTGTTTTCTCTGTAGGAGGACTTGTTATTGATGGGTCATGTTAAGGAACGTTGCCCTGTTTTTATTTTTACCAAAAAATAAAGGATTGAGCTGAAACCCCTCTGTTTTACTGTTGATTTTGGTGACCTGGTAAAAAGTTACTGCTGAATGACTGTCTCAAAAACCAATGGTTATCAGTGACAATGGCAGTAATATTTTTGCCATCTTTACTCATAAAACAAACAAAAAAAAGAAAAACCCAACAGAACCAAATGTGACCACCTCATAAGTGGAGGTCCACTTTTTTCTTCCTGAGCTTGGATTTCTTTTTCTGTCCTTTCTGCTTCTTGGCCAAGGGGTCGGCCATTTCTCCTTTGAAAGTCGAGGGAGACGTCTTCTGCTGCGGGTTTCTCTGGAAGGGCTTCTTCCCGCCACCAACTCCAGGCTTGCCCGGGGGCCCTCCCTTCAGCCCTTTCTTCATGGGTCCTTTCTTCCCTCTGCCTTGGCCCTTTCCACCATCTGAGGCGGCCCCTTTCTCATCCTGGTCTTTGACTGACCATTTCACACGGATCTTCCGCTCGCACAGCGTGGAGGCGTCCAGCTTCATAGCCAGCTGAACCGAATCTGGACTCTGGAGGGAGATATACATATATATTTATGTGTGTGGGGGGTATATATAAATACATATATATATTTATGTTAGGGGGGGGGGAGTGTGTATATATAAATACATATATATTTATGTTATGGGGGGGGGGTGTATATATAAATACATATATATTTATGTTATGGGGGGAGAAGATAAGCTTCTCAAAGGTAAGTGTCACCCTGTTTGCACATAGCACATACCTCTAACGGCCCAGTTGACACTGATAAAAGCATGCTACTATGCTAGCTGGTTCTGACCTGAAGCACAAAAGTGCATAGACTAAATGGCTAGTGGGAACGACGTGTGCTTATCCGTCCTTCACATGATCATATACCATCAAAACTAATTTGAAGATTATACCAAAAGTAGTTGCTCATAAAAAGATGCCTCAAAAAGTGGTTTAACTTTAACTGACCTGTTTCCTGACAATCTAAACCTACCTCTAAAGAACCTTTGCATCAAAGAATCTATGCCTTAAAGTGTGAGAATTTAGCTAAGGTCTCCTCCTCCCTGTTGGGCTTTAACTCCATGCTTGGTTGAAGTAGCTGATCTAAGAGACCTACAGTCTGCATATAATCTGCTGCATCATCTGTGCCTCAGAATGTCAAATACTCCTCATAGAAAGGCCGTTCCTCTCACCTCAAACAGCACGTAGCCGAAGCCTTTCCCCATTCCCGTCTCTCGGTCCCTTATGAGCCTCACGGCCTCCACGGGTCCACAGTCCTCAAAGTGCTGCCTCAGGGAGAGCTCCGCCACGTCTGAGCACCGGCACAGGAGTGATGGCAGGATTTAACACGAGTTACTCCTCATCATCATCATCATCACAGGGAACTGTGCTATTGAATTACTCTACCGGTGACAAGGGGGAGCTCTGCCAATGGATTACTCTACTCTGCTTACTGCAGGGGAAATGCTGCCAGTGTATAACTGGGCTGGGGAGAACGGACATTTTTTAAATGCCAGCTGACTGTGCCATGTTGACTAAGATCTTTCACAATTGGACAATGCATTGACAGAATAGAACTTGAAACAGCAACTTCCCAGGGGAAAATAATTTCTGCAACATGTGGTACAAAACTTAGTTGCATTCAGACCAAATATGACTCTACTACTCTAAAATATTAGTCTAAAGCATTAGCTGGACAACCGCCATGTTAAAGACATATAATACAAGATGGGTCAGTTATTGATGAGACACTTGGAAAAACATTGCTTTTAAAGGATAGCTTACCATATGGTAAATTGCCAACAAATATAGATCTCTTGTGATCATGCTGAAAAGAGAATAAAGGAAATGTATTTCAACAATAGATGTAATGTGCACTTCTTTGTGCATACAACAACATTTAAACAACATACAGCAACATTTAAACATGATCTTCACAAGGACATATGCTCTTGAAAAGGAAGGTGTGCTCTAGATCTATTAAGTGCAAAGCGTTCTAAAGAGCACATCATTTCTGATCCGGTGCTACAGCAGACTTACTTGTTTGGAGACTTTGTCCACTCGGATGTGAAAGTCTTTCATAATCTCCATCCCATTCCTGTAGGGGTTCATAATGCCATGATGCATAGTACCACCACACTGAAGCTCTTCCATCTTTGTTATGTATTAAAAAAGAGACCATATGCGCAAGATATACACTCCAGAAATCATTGGTACCTTTTAAGCGCATTCGTTGCACCCTCCGTCTCTTTGAAGACGATGTAGGCATTGACATTTTGCTTTTTGGGATGAACTTTCCGTCTGAGGAGAGAACCAGACAAAACCGACAAGGTAGATTTAGCTTTGCTCCTAAAGCAATTCAATTTGAATCATCAGCAACAAACAACATCAGCAGAATGAGAGAACAATAATTACCACTAAAGCACACAACAACAACAACAACAACAACAACAAACACGGAGATGACCGTAATAACAGACCAACAGTCTCAGGGAAGCTGTACTTCTGTTAGCCAGACATAAAAATCGGGCAAAGTATTTCACACACAAAGCAGCTGTCTGATGATCACTTACTGAATGGCAGCTACTTTGCGAGACAGGGATGGATCCTCCCTCGCCTGAAAAACAGGAATGCATTTAGCACAAACAGATGGAGGTGTTTCATAGTGTCACATTACATATGGACGATATGCCAAGTACATACCACTGAGCGAAACCGGATTGATTCGATGGGCCCATGTTCTTTAAAAATGGAACGTAGTGCCTAAGAACAGACATCAAAACGTGTTATTTAGGACGCCAATAAACAGACATTCCTCCAAAGCATGACATCATTCATTAGCTTAGCTGTTCTTAACAGATGTAGATATCTTTTCCATGGTGGGCCTTGCATCCAATACCTCTAGCAGTGTATGTGTGTTTTGTTATAAACTATGCTGTTATGATCAAAACTACATCAAACTAATTTGAAATCAAAACTGAATGAAGTACCTCTCTGGTGCAACTGACAGGGAGGTTGCCCACAAACACCGTCCTTTTGTCCTTGACTCTTTCGGCGGCAAAGTCCTTAAAGGTCTTTTTTTTAGCAGGCTTCCCGTCATTGCCTGTCTCATCTTCGTCCTCCACCTTTGGGGCTTTCCGCTTGGGTGCCTTGGAGGCCTTTTGCACGGTGTCCTGATCGTCTGCGTTTTGTAAGGCACTTTCTCTGCACAACCAAAGGAGCAAGGCAAGGCCAGGATAGATTGAGTTTCGGAATTCCGCATATGACAAGACAATGTCTGGATAACGGTACAGTGGTAAGGTAAAGGGGTTTCAAAACTTATCAGCCATTTTTGAGACATTCCCTACTGAACAATGCAAGCACCCACTCTACCATATTCCTAGTAGTTGGGCATAAGACCACAGCGGTGTTGGCTGCTTTTCTACTGACTCTTGTGCTTTTTTTAATGTCTGTAAAGTCACCCACCTGTCGTTAAGTTTTGATTCTGCTGCTGATTTAGGCTTTTTACTTTTCTTCTCTTGCACCTTTACAGGGACCGTTTTTGCAGTAGCATCTTCAGCTTTGGCAGGCTTGGGTTCAGGCTGAGTTGAAGAGATTCGAACAATGTCAAGCAGGCGGATTTGAAATGAGTGGAAGCAAACAAATAAAGAAAGAGCGACACAGACAGTCACAATGAACTAAACCTGGAATTCCTCATAATTTCTTGTTTGCGAGCTTTGACGGTTGTCCTCTAAGCCCCATGCTATGTGTTTTGAGAACTCTCTTGAAGAGACTCTCTTGCACGCAGGTGGAGAATTGAACTAGCTACAATAGGATACTTGCCTTTGGCGCAGGGACGAACACTACAGTGTTGGTTGTGGAACTGGTTGAGAACAACGCAGACAGTGGTTCCGAGCTAGTAGCAGACTTGTTGGGGAACAAGCAGCCGGACACTTGCCCCACCACGTAACTGGTGGAATCTTCGCCAGCCTCGTTTGCATCACTGTGAACACAGGCAGACTGAAGCATGAAGCAAAGCTGGCAGGCAGAAATAAAGCGATTAAGCTAACGTTATGCGTCTGATTAAACACCAGACCTAAAGTTAAGTGATAGCTACCTCTTTCCTGCAGATTTCTCTTTCATGACTCTCCTCGGGCGTTTTCAAGACCCTTTTCCACAGTCAAAGTTAACTTGTCCTTCTTTTCGATTACTTATTCCATATAAACTTCTTTTAATAAATAATTCAGAGTGATCCAACACTTAGTAATAAGTAGGTTATTATCTCGGTGGGCCAGAAAACCATACAGCAAACACACGTTTTCCAACAAGTCCAACGTGAGGATTGATCGGACGGTACAAAACCTAGAGAAGAATAGTTCCCTAAACAGAGCGCTTCTGGATTACATATGATCGCTTTGGTATATTTCATTTTATTATATATATAACGAAAATAATATTAACTGCATTATGAAGTGACCCTTGTTGACTGCTAATAAATATTCAAGTGATTTAAACCAGGCGGCCAACCAGAAGGGCCTATTGAGGACGGACAACTTTGTGTGTAGGACCACTAAAACGCCACTTCCTGTTATTGGTAGTTGACAAGTTGGTAAAGCTATCTTAGCCTTTACTGTCTGTGATATAAGCTGTTTCTGTATTAATGTTAAAAAGAAACACCTAAGAACTTCCGAGTAAGGTAAATTAAGTTATTTTACTCTTTTCCGTTTACAGTTATTAGCACCATTATATTGGGCCACTATGTCTCCACCAGTCAATGACTGCCATGGTGCGTAGAATTATTTAGCGTTAGCTAACGTTACTGGAATAGCAGATTAATCAATATAACTTCATGCCTTATGGTAGGTTAATTTATCAGTAACACCACTCTGAACTTTGTGTGTGTTCAGACGAGTATGTATTGTTATATTGTTGAATAGGGTTTAGGAATTACGCAGTGATGACGGGCAACTTTTACAGGATATCAGCTACTGAACATAGGTGGTGAAATGAGTTTGTTTCATATGTTAACGGTATTTCCAACGCATCAGGAAATCAGTTTTCCTGGCTACACCTTGTAAATGTCAGTTCATTTATTCACCAACGAGTCAGCACGAGCCACGGTTCCGAAAAGGAAAGATGCTTCAGACATTGCCACACCCACTCCACTAATACCTTCTTCTCTTTTTCCAACTAGAACTTCCAATGCGAGTCAGGGACGGAGAACAGTCCACCATGGAAGATGCGGTTCCCGTCGATGCTGTTGGCAGACGAATAGTCTGCGACGAGGAGCGGGCCACTGTGCGCTATGTTGGCACAGTGACTGCAACAAAAGGTTCGCTTTAGCCCATTGGTCAGTCACAGGAATATTAGTCTCTAGAATATTGCTACTTCATCACGAGTCGTTAGGTAATATGAATGCCCCTGGTTATAGGCATGTGGCTTGGCGTGGAGTGGGACAATCCAGAACGAGGCAAACACGATGGCTCCCACCAGGGTGTCGGGTACTTTACCTGCAGGTAATCTAGAAACACCACTGAACACATCCAATGTGTCATCCTCTTGTTTCCACTTATTGAATTTGTTAAGTGATGATTGAAAATGACAGTGACAAAACCACAACGACATAAATTAGTCAGTGATGTGAAACTCAAGATACCGATTCTGTATCCTTTCCATTCCACGTATAATGTTTCTCACAGAAACACACACAAATCAAATTACTCCAAAAAAGCACTATAATGCTTGTGAGTCTAGTTTATTCACACACACGTTCCCAATTGAATCGCTACTTTGCATATTAAATAAAATAAGATATATTTTGCCACAAAGCACAGATGTATTGAGCTTTCTGCACCACAGCGCCATCTGGATCTGGTGGGGCAGTAATATAGAAACGCCACTGTCAGTGATATGAAACTCAAGATACCGATTCTGTATCATTTCCATCCCATTCCAAGTATAATGTTTCTGCTTGCGTCTGGTTGTGGATTGCGTTCTTGTACACAGAAAGACCTGAAATGTGAATCTTCCGAATGCTTTGTCCTCTCCGCGCAGACACCCCACAGGGGGCTCGTTTGTGCGTCCCAAAAAGGCCAGCTTTGGGGTGGACTACCTGACGGCCCTGAGGCTGCGCTACGAGAAGGAGCGGGAGGGGGAGGAGATCACCATTTCCTCTCGGACACTGGAGATGGTGGGCTTCCAGAAGCTCACCAAGGAGCAGAGGTAGGAGAGAAGACAAACAAGATTTATGAGTGTGACAATCGGTGTCCTTTTTTTAAAGTTTATTTTTGCATACTTACTGTTGTAGTTAGGTTTAGTATAGTAATCCTATAATGAATTTATTGTTAGAGATTTTAAGAAACTTTTTAAGTGCTTTACCTCTATGATGTAACTTCTGTTTTAATGCAACACTATGCTACAAGTCCGACCACCCTGTGAAAATGTAAAAAAAAAAGAAAAAAACTGTATCGCATGTTAGCATGCTAGCAAGCCTTTTATCAGTGCCAACTACGGTGTTTTTTGCATGTCTTTTCAGTAGATTGTTCGTTTTTTACCAAAACTCCTAACGGCTGCTTTAAATCTTGACAGGGTGGAAAACCTCAAAGAAGTGGCCCTTAGGCACTGCGAAATTTGGGGTACTGCATCTGGAACTGAAATCAGAAAGACCACACCAGGTAGCCCTGTTTTATTTCATAATGCGTTGAAGCTACAGTCAGCGATTCTGCCAAAAGATTGATGATATTTAAGCTAGATGACTAAGGGGCTATTCACTGAATCTGACAAAAAGCGTATTGGATTACAGTCGTGAACTGTACCTTTAAGCAGCTTTGCTCGTTGCTGTCGTCTTTTTTTTTTTAGAGAATTTATTTGTTTCTGATTGGCGGCTGTGCTATTTGCTTTCAACAGATGTGGAGCTTCTGGATCTTTCCCAAAACCTGCTAAGCTCGTGGGAAGCACTGGCGGCCATTACAGAGCAGCTGAAGGAGCTAAGAACACTTCAGCTGGGGTAAGGGAATCAGTGAACGAGTCCATGCTTCCATCCATCCATCTCTTCATCCATCCTCACATCTATGAATCCATCCACACACTCGTCAAACCATCCAACCGACCAGGTTTCCATCCATCCCTCCATCAGTCCCTCCATCCCTTTATCCATCCTCACATCCATACACCCTTTTATCCATCCATCCATCCGTCCATCCACTTTTCAGTCTTTTCTCCTAACCATCCTGCCACTTAGCCACCTTTCTGTATACCCTTTTTCTATCCATTTTACATTTACATTTAGTCATTTAGCAGACGCTTTTGTCCAAAGCGATGTACAAGGGAGAGAACAGTCAAGCTACGAGCAAAAGAGACCTAGTGTAACAATAAATACTATTTTACATAAGAAATAGAAAAAAAGTGCAGGAATGTAACTGCTGTACCACTATCCATTTATCTATCTATCTATCTATTTTCCCATCTATGAGTGAGTCAGTGCTGTAATATTCCTCCATGCATTTACTTATCTGTGTTTTCTGTTTACCTTCCTTTCGGTCCATTTAGTTCTCTGTCGTTCTTGCCATCTCTCTGTCTCAACTGCCCTCCTCCTCCATCCCTGCAGGTACAACAGGCTGACGGTGCCCTCTGACTCTTCAACTTTGACCCATGCCTTCCCCAACCTCAGGGTCCTGGCCCTCGCTGGCTGTGCCATCACCTGGCCTGAGGTAGACACTAGTCTAACCCAATGATACTCACCTGGTGTTGAATCCAGCTACATTCAATTCAACCAAACGATACGTGCATGGTGTTAAATCCAATTTTATTCAATGTGTATGATGTTAATTTAAGCCCAGTGATATTCAACTCTATTTAAACTCTATTTTAACTCTGTGTAAACTCTGTGCAGGTGCTGCAGTGTGCTTGTATGTGGCCCCGTGTCGAGGAGCTCTACCTCAGTGAAAACAACATCACTGAACTACAGCGGTAAGGCTCAGAGACTCCACAGCAATGTCTGTTTTTTCATTCAGGTTTTTTCTGCTTCAGTCGTGCTTTTACTTTCATTCATGTCTTTTTTTCTATTATTATCATTAATTGATTATTATTAATTTTTTTTATTTCCTAGGCCTGTTGATGTTCTTCAGTCCTTGACCCATCTAGATCTTTCCAACAATTCCATAACTTCAGAAACACTGACAGAAATAGGCCACCTCCCCCGGTAAGAACAAAAAAAGTCACCAGGATACCAGTAATACAGGATCTGTGATTAGTTTATAGCTGCTCTTAAACCACTTATATGACCAGATGTTTCAGATGTTAGAAGGTGCTAACATCCAAATACATATAATAATAAATAAATATTAAACTAAAAATGAATCTGTGCTACTCAACAACTATTTGGCCTGACTTCCATTTCACTGTCTGTACACAGGCTGGTTACACTAAATCTCACAAATACAGGCCTGACTGTTATAGAGTTTAACGATGTCCCACCAGGTAAACTCAAATATGCCATTTTACTTCTGCTTCAGCCTTGTTCAATTGTGTGTACTGATAGTATGAACTTAAATATTTACTGTGAGCTTCTTAAATATCCCTCAGGCTCCAAAACAGCTATGTTCCCTGCACTGCAGAAACTGTCGCTAATGGACAACAAGATTGCAGAGGTAAAAACAGCTTGTAGGTATTGCGTAATATGAGCTTATTTCACCTTTGTCACCGTTGTTAAGCAACTCTGTGATGCAAATTGTATTTGTGTTGTTGTTGTAAGGATCACAACCCTCTCTATGCTCTTGCATTCTGTTTTTGATTTAGTTTCGTGCCTCTCTGTGTCTCCTTGTTTTCTATCCTCTGTCCTTTACTCTTTTTGGCCTTTCGTTCTTTCTATCATCCTATCTTCCCCCATTTTGTCTCCCCCCCTTCTCTCTGTCTCTTTCCCCCTCTCTCTTTCCCTCTCTGAATCCCTCCCTCCCTCTCTCTCCCTCTCTCTGTCTCTCCCTCCTTCTCTCTGTCTCTCTCCCTCCCTCTCTCTCTTTCCCCCTCTCTCTCTCCCTCTCTCTGTCTCTCTCTCCTTCTCTCTGAATCTCTCCCTCCCTCCCTCTGTCTCTCTCTCTCTCAATTCAATTCAATTCAATTCAAAAAAGGCTTTATTGGCATGACTGCATACAATACAACGTTGCCAAACGTTCTCTCTCTCTCTCTGTCTCTCTCCTAGTGGAGGGTGGTGAATGAGCTGGAGAAGCTGGCAAGTCTGGTGCATCTCATACTACAGAGGAACCCGGTGATGGACGGGGAGAGGAACCCACAGACCGCCCGCCAGCTCGTCATCGCCCGCGTGGGGCAGCTCCTCCAGCTCACCGGCTCTGAGGTGTGTGTGTGTGTGTGTGTGTGTGTGTGTGTGTGTGTGTGTGTGTTGTGTGTGTGTGTTGTGTGTGTGTGTGTGTGTGTGTGTGTGCGGTGTGAAAGGGAGCAGTAGAAAATCTTGGGCCTCAAATATTATTGAGAACAAGACAGTGAAAAAGTAACCTGCGAAGTTCAGTAAATTTAGTGGCACTGATGTCCAATCCCCACCACTTAAAGGGAGGAGAGGCCTCTGTGCAGAACTTGATGAACTAATAAATAATCCACTGTATGCTCTTATCTCATCTCTTATTGTATTTTGAAAGTTGGGCTAGTCATGACTCTATTCTGTTCTATATTAGGTGCATTCTATATTCAGAATGCTGTGGTCTATTTTTTAAGTTTCTGAAGAAAACATTATCTAGGTCATAGAGTACTTTAATCCCACACTGTAGTCCTCTTCAGCCCTGTTCAGTGTGTTTGGAGCTGAACAGCCTGTTGAGACTCACTCGCCCTGCACTGGGTGTTGTAGTCGACACATACTTCATTCTTGGGTTTCTCTGTGGAGTGTTCTAGAACACGACAGCTGTGGCTATGGAGGGAAAGCTGAGAGGGCTGACCTCTGGAACTCCACTGCCTCTGTGACTCCTGTGCTGTAGATTAGAATGCTTATGAAGGCTCCATTGCCTCTGTGACTCCTATGCTGTAGAATGCTTATGAAGGCTCTACTGCCTATGTGACTCCTATGCTGTAGAATGCTTATGAAGGCTGTGTCTGTGGACTTGAGTGGGCTTTGTCTACTTGGGCAGGGAGTGGAGCATTACTCAATTCATCCATTCATGTGTTCATTTGTACATTACACAAATGTTCACTAATGCTGTGAATACTTACTTAGATACATACATACACCTGAAATGTCCATGTTTTCCATGAAAACATACTTGAAATGTGTTTGAATAGAAAATATATAAAAATTAGTTGGACATGAATAGTCACTGAAAAGGTTAGAAATAATGTTTTTTTTTATTTATTTATTTAAATAATAATTGTGTCCTTCAAACTTTTGCTTTCGTCAAAGAATCCTCCATTTGCTTTTTTTTTCAAAAACAAGGACATTTCTAAGTGACTCCAAACTTTTGAATGGAATTGTATGTACACATATTGACACTCTGTCACACACACACACACACACACACACACACAATCACAGTAAATCATGAGCCATGTTTTCTATGTGTCCCCTGTTAGATTCATTCTACTGATAGGCGGGGAGCAGAGCTGGACTACATCAAGACGTTTGGGATGCAGTGGCTGGCGTCTGGGGGACACTGGGAGCCAGAGAAGAACCACCCCAGCGCCGACTTCACCACACAGCACCCGCGCTACCTGACCCTCATACAAAGTGAGTTATGGTACAGTCCAGTGCACCCCTATGCAGTTGTGTATTCATGGTACATTCCAGAATACACATGATATATTACAAACATTTTGAGGTTGCAGCCAAGGCCACTTTCACTCTCGGAGAGATTTAGAGAGCTCAGAGCACTCTGGACATCATCATAAAATGCAGAAAATAAAATCTGTAACTGGGAGCTGTGGCGCAACAACAGCATCCAAACCATGTATGGGTCCGAGTAACCACTTGAACTTGTGGTCATTTCCCGATAACCCCCTCTTTCGCACACACACACACACACACACACACACACACACACACACACACACTAAAGACAAATCTGTTCAAATCTGTCCCCATATTTTCCCTAAATAGGCCCTAATCATCCATTTGATTTAAAATTTTTGAAAGGGTCAACCTGCCTTGACCCCCATTTCGAGCAAGGGTCATTGTGTTAATGTGAATGGCACCACTCCCCCCCACACACACTATTATCATTAGTGACACATCAATGTATTCATTCTTTCATTATAAGTTTGGGGCAAAGTATTGAACACCCAACATCTTTAAGAAGTGGATCACGGTGAAACAAACAAAGTGGGGAAGGAGGAGGAGGAGGAGGAGGAGGAGGAGGAGGAGTGGGTTGGCGTGCAGGGTTGATTGACAGCTGTTGTGTCGTCCGTAGAGTATGGAGCACCAGAGGAGTCTGAGCTGAAGCCTGAGATACCCTTCGCTCTGAAGAACCAGCTGCTGAGTAAGACACACACACACACACACACACACACACACACACACACACACACACACACACCCTTATACGTACGTGCACATACGTACACACACACACACACACATACTCGCGCACTAACTCACACTCTCACTCACTCACATTCTCTCACACACACACACACACACACACACACACACACACACACACACACACACTCACACACTCACACTCCCTCTCTCACATACCCTAGGTGCAGAGGATGCTGGGCTTGGTTCACCATAGGCTTAAATGTGAATGATCAGACAGCTAAAGGATGCACTGGTCAGTTTCATATTACTCATTAGGCTGTGAAGTTTGATTCTGACATGCTGTTTTTGCTGTCGCAGCGCTGACGTTTGTCTGTCCTGATGACATGGACAGGAAGCCGATCCAGAAGAAGCTCCCATGTAACTATGACGACAAATTTCATATCTTTACAGATTAAGTAATGACTGCTGTTTAATGAGGCTGCAGACATGGCAAAGGTTGTTTGGAGAATGTGCCATGGATTTCTTTTGGTCTTTTAATTCTTAGAACAGTTGGGAGGAGGCCCTGATAAGCAATGTTTCTTAAAGTAACACTATGGGTAAATTCGTCAGTGTGTTGATGACTGTGTTGGTGTCGTGTAGGTTCGATGGTGTGTTGATGACTGTGTTGGTGTCGTGTAGGTTCTATGGTCTGTGTCTGTGTGTTGATGACTGTGTTGGTGTCGTGTAGGTTCTATGGTGTGTGTCTGTGTGTTGATGACTGTGTTGGTGTCGTGTAGGCTCTATGGTGTGTGTCTGTGTGTTGATGACTGTGTTGGTGTCGTGTAGGTTCTATGGTGTGTGTCTGTGTGTCGATTACTGTGTTGGTGTCGTGTAGGTTCTATGGTGTGTGTCTATGTGTTGATGACTGTGTTGGTGTCGTGTAGGTTCTATGGTGGTCCAGAAAGTGAAGGGTCTGCTGCACAGACTGCTGAAGCTTCCAGGAGCGGAGCTACGGCTCAGCTACACCTGCTCACGGGTAAGCCACACAGAGTTCAAAGGTCACAGTTCACTTATGCAGAGTTCAGAGTAATGCTTATACTTAGTGTAATACTTTCACTTGCTTATGTAAGTCCAGAGTGTACTTACTTCAGGCTCATCTGAGTTGCCTTAAACAGACTTACATCTCTCTGTCTCTCTGTCTCTCTGTCTCTCTGTCTCTCTGTCTCGCTGTCTCACAGATGGAGGGGATTGAGATTGAGATAGACAATGACCTGAAGACTATGCAGTTTTACTCCGTAGAGGACGGGGACAGTGTCCTGGTGCGCTGGTCCTGACTGACCCCAGCTCACATCACCGCTCTCCACACTCCTCTCAAAAATGCCCTTCAAATGAACTCCTGTCCGACACTGGCTCACCAACCACGGGCACCAGACAACTCTGTCGGGGAAACGTCATCGTCTCGCACTTTCGCTCTCTCGTCTCTTGCTCTCTCGCACTGGTGATTTAAGAATACTTAGAATAACACTGCTCATGTCGTACCAAGAGTAAGCACTCTTATTAGCCTTTTTGAAAGCACGCCAGTGGGCTTTCTCATCCAATCAGGTGTGAGGCAGAGACACACAACAAGTCTCTCAGCTGACTCATTGATGAGGAAATCACCCTGGAAACATCTTTCGGTACCATAGCTACCACACCCTAAAGACAAGCTTCCACCCGTTGGTTGGAGACGAGCTGCACGCTAACATGATTGGACGTCTCCCAGGGATGGTGGACGAGCTCAAAACTCAAATGCTTACACTTCAACTCAAAGGCACAATCTTTAAGCTGTCCCCGGGCAGTACCATGTGAGTGTGCATTGTAATGCGTCATAATGTATATTTATAAAGAATGCGATACGTATACCTCTGTGTCAGTTAACAGAAAGGATCATCGCTGTTAGATGTCATCACAGTTACGGAGAATGCGCACTGTAAAGGAGCAGATTCATTCATGTCAAATGCCTTCCGATGTCATTCCTTGTTAATAAATGTGTGTCACATTTTGCTAAGTGTCCAGAGATTCATTACCCGAGTGGAACACTAGGCGGCGCCCCATGCTCGCCAAACTGGTGGTCTGAGTGCGGTTAGTTTCCAACACACGTTCATAAAGTATGACAATCTGATGCAGTCAATTAGTATCTGATAACTGTTGGTGCACGCTGGTGAAAAAAAATTAATTCTCATATAAACTAAAGCATAACTGAACTCCAGCTATAACCCTTGACTCGGTAAGTAGTTTTGGACCATTTTTGACTTTTTCTCTCCTTAACTTATTTTTTTAAATTCTGTAGCAAGTGCAAAATCTCAGATGACGGTTTGGTTAGAAAATATAATGAAGTTATAATCCAAGTGGCCCGCCTGAGGCCCAGTTGCCATTTCAACACGGAGAGTAAAAGGCCACCAGAGACATCTGGCGAGTTCCTCCAGCAACACAGCGCTTTGATGTATGGATAACACCCGTTTTGGTCTGGGGCGACTGGCAGCATTCCCAGAGGAGAGTGCAGAATGTGTAGGCCTACCTCACATCAAGTCTGTAAAACACTAATTAACGAGGTTGAACATCATCGCGTTGGTTAACCCTACAGACGATTTCAGCATGTTTACAGCATGTTGCTGATCTGTGGATATTCTCACGCTATACATACTTTTCTAACTTCCAGACAGGACCAGATTTTTTAAGGGAGTATAATGGTAGCCTGTATACTGCGGCACAGGACTAATTTCTAATCGTAGTCGAGGTTGTTAGGTCTATACACACGTCATCTCTCAATTATTTTCAAAACCTCCATATCTGTATGGGCTACTCTATAGGGTACTGTAACTCACGGCAATCCATTCTCAAACAGAAAATATTTGTTCTTGTCTTTCTGAGGACATCGTGTTTGTGATACTCGCACCTGCACTCCCATGCCGTAGCCTGGTTTGTATTGCATAAGCGCACAGCAACGCAAACGTTATTTATTGTTGAGATGAAGTCGCAGCAAACACAGGACGAGCAGCTGTGTGAGAGAGGAGGGGCTTTTACAAACACCACAGCGCAGCTGCCTCGGCTGGAGTTTCAGACTGTGCCGAACATATATAGGGCCTAACATATGCAGCCTTTCTAGTAACAAAGACCAGGACAGGACAAAGTGTGACCACTGCGGGGTTCGTACAAAATACTATCCATACGCAAAGTAAAGCTAACGTAGGGGGTTGCTGTATGGCTGAAATGTGTGAAGGCTATGCACTCAATCCAATGGGACCTTGAGTAAACTGTTATGACTGAACCACAGAATAAACTGATGTGAAACCACGTGATGCTTTTCAAGGGTAGTTCTTGAGGCAGACCCATGTGTTGTACAAATCTCTATGGAGCCATGTGTTCTTGCTTGTGATGTATGTAGGCGAATTCGATTCGAACTCTCATGGATTCTCAGGGAGCATGTGCAGACAGGCCTAGATGTAATCAGAGCAGGCGAACCTTTCAGAAAACGTTAGAATGTTTCGTCAAATTCCAATAAGGCCATGTGGCAGTAATCATAACAGGCCCACAGAGTTTACCAGTAGACCCAGTCAGCCAATATAAGCTACCAATTGTATTATCAGACTGCAAAGTAGAACCTTAATTAGAAAGGTTACGTTTAACAACTGCAATAACAGTGGGCCGTGCAGGACTGGTCACAACTTCAGCTTGTGGGAAGCTGTGTCATCTTGGACTGCTTGGTATTCATCACCTTAAGGTTACACATTTAAAACACTTTGAGACAACAAAAAAAAGGAGTCGACGATTTCTTACAAAACACGTGTTTTTAATGAGACAGCTGTACATAATGTTTACCTCCCCATGTCACTCTTTGCTTTAATTTCACTCTTATGTATTCTGCCTTCTTCCCCTTTCTTTGTCTCTCTCTTCTCTTCTGTCCTCTCCTCTCTCTGTCACTCTCCATTCTTTCTCTTTCTCTCTCTTTCTCTCTCTCTTCTCTTCCCAGCTGCACACAGAGCACGTCCATGTCAAACTAAAATTACATATGAACACTTGGCTCCATGCCTCGCATGTGTGTGCATGAGTGTGCATGAGTGTGAGTGTGTGTGTGTGTGTGTGTGTGTGGTGGGGATGAGGTCATGATTAACATGGGCCAAAGACGCCCCCGGTCGAGGTGTTCACCAGATGTACCGAGGTTTGCACTGGGGCCCCAGGAAGACCCCCGACCCTGTCTCTGAGGATTCTGTTATGTAAACCATTAAGCATCGTGAGAAACCTAACGTGAAGATCTATGCCAGAACACCACGGCGACCCAGTATACTTTTTTAAAAAGATAATATTGTCTATATATTCTTAGGCATTTATTTACAATGATAGAAAAAAACAAAACAATTACTGTGTGATTTTACATAAGACACATTGGATTGGAAAATAGTTGCACAATATTTCTTTGGTTAAAAAAAACAAACAAACAAACAAATAATAAGGTAAAAATCTCTCAACCCTCCCATGGCCCACCCACACGTGATTACCCATAATCCCCCTCTCCTCTCCCCTCCCTGATGATAGTGGCACTGCAGTCCATTACTGGCTTTCAGTGGAATTCTGGGTAACTACAGTGCACTGTGACTCAATTGTACCTCTCTTTCTCTCTCTCTTTCACTCCATCTCATTCTCTTCTCTCTCTCTCTCTCTCACTCCATCTCATTCTCTTCTCTCTCTTTCGCTCTCTTCCACTGAATTCCTCCATTTCCCCCCTTATGCTGAGTCATCATGAAGCACACCTGTCACCCCCCTCCCTCCCCCTCACTACTATTTCCCCCCTTGCTCTCTGTTTTTTCGGGGTGGACTCGTAGTTGTCATGGCAACACCATCTCATCCTCACAGCTGCTCCCTCTCCACGCAGGTGCCGTCCCTGGCGTCGGGGCAGCGGCAGGTGAGGCCGCCTGGCCGCGGCAGACACAGGTGCGAGCAGCCGCCGTTGTTACCTGAACAGTAGTTAGCACCTGAGGGGGAAGCAGCGGAGTGTTTAGCGTTAGCTTGTAGCATGAGAGGGACCTCATAACAATGAGAGCTATGATTGGTGGAGACAAATGCCTAAACCAATCATGGGCCCTGTCAATAACCCACCACACAAACACATACTGGTATTACCTTTAGCATATATAACAACAACCATAAGGATCTAGACAGAAAAATTTCACATGATCAAGAACCAACAGGTTCTAGACAGAACCATTTCACATGGTCAAGAGCCATCACAAATGGTTTCTTCATAGCTTCAAATTGCTACATAGCTGACAGCCAAACAATCCTTGGGGAGACTCTCCTCTTGCAATAACCGCTGATGATAAAGCACTTGGAGATACACAGACCTGGCACATTCCAGCTGCTACACACATGGATAAGAGGGAAGGATAGGGAGGAGGAAGGCCTCTGTATCCAGTTCATGGTTTACCTCTGCACTAAAAGTCTTCTATCTACTCCTTCTCCAAGCTCACCTGATTTAAGTCAGTGTCCTTAAAATGGTCCTGGTTAATTAAATAAGATGTGTTAAGCTAAGCAAGGCTGCCACTGATGTATGTACGTATGCAGTGTGAGGGAAGGCAGAATACACACAGACAGAACCGAACAGGGGAGTTCCAGGAACAGGACTGAGAATCCCTACATTAAAGGTCAGGGGTCAGGTGTAGTCATAGCTACTGATAAAGGAACTACAGCACACAGTGCTCAGCCGTTAAAGTAACAGAAATATTTTAATAGGCAGCTTGTTTTGGCATAATCTTCAAATTCATTTTGATATGGTCATGTGAAGGACAGAAGTTGGTGTTGTTGATGTTTGCAAGGCTTTTGTAGCTTTGTAGCTAGTTTCAGCCTGCTGCTTTAAAGAAGACCATTGATGAGAGTTTGTGTGACCATGAGCGTGCCTGCTAGTTTATCTGTTTGCGTCAGGTACAGTATTTAGCTGTTATGCTCCTACGCTGAATTTTTCCATTCCTATTGTAATACGCAACATTGGTACAATTGGATGTCATTGCAATCATTACTACGCATAAACCAACCAATCTGGATCAGTCACCCAAGGCAATCCATCTCACTCACCAGTGTGGGGGGGAGAAGGGCCAGACACGATCAATCCAGCCCAGAGTGCAGATGTGTCTGTGAGCGTGTGGGAGTGTGGGAATGTGTGGGGTGAGGCATTCCATCAGGCCTGACTAATTGCATCCAGACCAGTGAGAACGGCACCAGAGACGAGCACAGACAGCAGGGAAGTCAGCTGTGCTGTGTACATTCCCTAGGCCCCTGTTGTACTGTATGTACGTACAGCCAGCCAGCCGTGGGTCCACACAGGCACGTTATCGCCGTATGGCCAGGACCAGACCGGGCCTCAGTCGCTCCCCAGTGGGAAGTTACACACGCGGAGCCATCTGGTGAGCGATGCGTAGGCAGAGACGAGCGTATAGAGCTTACAGAGAAGCTGAGAGCGGCATACAGTACTCGTCCAAGTTTTAATTCACAACGTGGTTCAAAGTTGACTGTTCGTCATATATACATACAATAGCACTAATCCACCGGGACTGTGGAAATGGCGATGAAAAAAGGAGCCGGCATAGAACTTGCAAGTAGAAAAAGCTGCATAGAGCTCCTGAACAAGTTTGTGTTAAGAATTAATTTAGGTTGAACCTTGAAATGTCCTTGGGAGACATATGACACTTGCGTAGCACAGTCACAGCCACTGACAGTGAGATGAAACTGCCTTTTTTAGTTCTAAATTAAATTGTTGTCTTTTTTAAGTTTTTTAAATTAAATTGTTCACTTTCAAAATGGTTTGAAACATTACAGCAAGTCCGTTTTGTAATGTAGTTTTCATTAAATAGAGTAATTTAATGCGGCCAAAAGCAAGTCTGTAAGCCACAAGGCTGCTTGCATTAGTTACACTATAATTAAGGGTTTGCTTCTGGCGTGAGATCTGCCACTAAGCTGATAATAATTGAGTGGTCACTGATCCTCAGTGCAAGTGTAACACAAGTCCACAACTGAGACTAACTGTATGCACAGAAAAAAAGAATACATAGGGCTGTGTGTGTCTCATCTGGTAGGCACTGCGGGTGTTGGACTGAGTGTGTGTCTCACCTGCTAGGTGCTGCGGGTGTTGGACTGAGTGTGTGTGTGTTTCACCTGGGTGGCTTCTGAGGGTGTTGGACAGAGTGTGTGTCTCACCTGGTAGGTGCTGAGGGTGTTGGACAGAGTGTGTGTCTCACCTGGTAGGCACTGCGGGTGTTGGACAGAGTGTGTGTGTCTCACCTGGTAGGCACTGAGGGTGTTGGACAGAGAGTGTGTGTCTCACCTGGTAGGCACTGCGGGTGAGTGGCGGTGATGCCGTAGGTCCGAGAGCGCCTCAGCGGCAGGAAGGCGTCCACCTCCTTCTCGGCCCGCCGGTCCACGGCAACCACGGCTTCCCTGGAAACCGCCAACACAACATAGAACTATAGACGCTCCACTGAACACACAAATGATTCTGAATAACTGTTACGTGACGGAATGCATTGCTAGAGTTAGCGTGTGTAATGTCTGGCACGATTAACATAAAGTTCCACATTCCACTCACAGAGCACATACCAGTGTCCGACTACTCGACATAAACAGTCACATGCAAACAACCTTGAGTGTTAAACAGGTCATAAACCATTCGGCAGGTATTGACTGGGTTGTTTAAAGCACTCCAGAACTAGGTAAATATTAGGCAAAGGTCAAATATAATGTATGGACTGCATTCCGTTGGGGTCAAATAAAATTCCTGCAGGGTTAACCGATAACGTATACTAACCGTGACAACCATTAAACAATTTGTGAAACACTTAGCGACGATAAGTCAATTTCAATCAATCAATTTCTGATGTGTGAGAAGATACAAACATGCATCCATTCTGCATCACTTTGAATGTAATTCGAATTTCAAAATCAAGAGGAACCGATGGTGATTGGCCTGAAAAAAAAGAGTCTTATGGGAGTTGTAGTTTTCCTACCTCCTCCAGTCGGTGTAGAAGAGGTTGTTTCCATAGTGCACTACAGCGAATGGGTACTGGATGCCTTCAACAATCCTTCTCCTCTGACGGGTATAGGGGTCAATGCATTCCACTTTACGAGTGCCTGAAAGAGAAGGAAAAAGAGAGAGATAAACAAAGGTGATTTCCACACTTATTTTAGCATGAATTTGGGAGGATTTGACTACACATTCAATATTATAACATCTATGTTAAAGCAGCAGTAAGGAGTTTTGGTCAAAAACTAGCAATCTAACTACAAAAAAGGCCTGTAAAACCCTTACAAACACCAACAGCAGCACAGCTGGCACTGATAAAAGGCTTTTAGCCATATACTGTAGTTGACGATGTGCTGAGAAAGGGTGGACTGGACCACAGAACTGCATAGCCTAACCAGTTAGTTGGAAAGACAGGTGTGTTTATCAGTCCTTCAAATAACTATACACTATGAAAATGTATTTGAAGATGATATTAGTACTAGCTGCCTTCAAAAAGTGGCAAATTGTTGCATACTTTAAATAATAAAGTTACCCAAACCAAACAACGAAGGTGTTAGTAGCAGATCCTTACCGGCATCAGCCCAGCACAGCTGCCTGGTCTGGGGGTCAAAGGTCAACCCGTTGGGGAGGCCCAGGTCCTCGGACACCAGGACGCTCCTGTCTGTGCCGTCCATGTTGGCCATCTCCAGCTTGGGGCCGTCCCTGTTCCAGTCTGACCAGTAGAGGCGCCTAGACAGGATTACAAGAAGGTGAGATAAATCAGTGGGCTGCTTGCTGTCCTCCGTGTGGAAATAAATACACATTATACAACACTACAAAGACCGTAAACCATTATCTACAAACATTTCAATGGTTATTACAAAAGTATACATTTTAGAGTATAATTTGCATTTTACAGCACAATTTTACACATAGTACTAAAAATGATGGCATTCAGCTTTTTGCCAGTACTGCATAGAGTTACTACCAAATTATGTTATAACACAGTAATATATCATTTATTAATGCGTTATAGCATATATATATATATGAGTATTGTACCCGTTGATGGGATCAGCAACGATAGGACGAGGGTTGATGAGGTCATCGTCAAAGAGCACGCGGCGGTGGCTGCCGTCCAGCTTGGACACCTCGATGCGGTCCATCATGGAGTCCGTCCAGAACATGAGGCGAGAGAGGTGGTCTATGGCAATGCCCTCTGGGCTGCCCAGGTCTGGGGCAACAAGAGAGGAGAGGCACTTAGGTTAGAGGTCTGGGGCAACAAGGAGAGGCAAGTTAAGAAAGATACAGGGGACATCATCTATGGCAGTTTTTTGGAAACTTCTCAGGACTGGAGGGACGGAGGGGAGAGGAGAGGAGTCACCCAGGTCAGAAAGAGAGAGAGAGGAAGTAGGGGGCGAAAGAGAGGGGCGTCATTTAAACTCCATTAAATGCTGAACCATACTGAACTTTGCAGAGTCAATTCACCAAACACAGCTTTGAATTGTGTTTGCTGCGTATTAATTGTGTGTGTGTGTGTGTGTGTGTGTATGTGTGTGTGTTTGTATGTGTGTGTGTGTGTGTGTGTTAGTGATCTCAGGTCAGTGATAACTCACCAGCCTTAATGAGGGTGGTGGGCTCTCCTCCTCGTAGAGCGACTCTGCTGATGGCCGGTTGGGTGATGTCTGACCAGTACACCATCTTGTCCACACAGTCATAAGCCAGGGCAATCACCACCTTATCCTGGAAAACAACATTTCAAAATGGAGGGCAAAGTTAGAAAACAAGACACCTCCATCCGTGCAGTCATAGGCCTAGAACAATCGCCCTATCACCACCTTATCCTGAAAAACAACGTCACAAAATATCAGTGAAAAGTACAATATTAGGGAAAAGGCAGAACTGTGTTTGCTGACAGAGAGATAGTCTGAAAGACAGAATCACAAAATGGAGGAAGAAGTTCCTATTAAGAGCTTCAGTTTCCAAAAAGTGTTGCACAACGTTTATTGATGAAATCAGAGAGAGAATATAATTTCAAGCACTCCCTCTCTTTCTCTTAAAACAGTTGTGACACAACAGTGCTTTTAAATGGCAGCAATTACCACCTAAACCTCGAAAACAGCATCACAACAGTTAGAATGATTAGGTTTCCACTTCAATCCACATTGACATTACTGATATTGTATATTGTGTATATTTGCATGTTTTCGCTCCCTCTCTGGTGGTCTCAGAGCCCTATAAATTAACTGATTTGGGGTCAGTGTGACGTGGTTAGGCTCTACCCACAGACCAATTACCACCATGAGGTCTTGAGTAAATCAGAAACACAGACAGCACAGAGCCAGGGAATATACAGGGGTGTAAATCACAGATAATTCAATTTTCTTCGTGGAGTTTTCAGAAATATGATTAATATTATAAGAATAACTAATTGGACTCCAGTGTATGCTGTACTTGACTGATAGTTGCGTTGATGAAAGGGAGACCTAATGAAAAATGGAACGATTTCACATCTGTAGGAACTCCACAGATGAATTCATTCATTTTGTGATTTAAACAGAACTTTTCCTGTGAAACGTGAGCCATGACGTAAGCAGTCGCACCTCTCCTCTCCTCCATTCACTTCCTGTAACTGTAACTACACCCCTGACCTGGCCAAGAAAACCCAGCTCCCCTGTTGTCCTTTCTCTTATTTTCTTACCGCTCCCGACCACCTTCACTTAAACGCTCTCTACGCGCGCACAGTCCTGACTCCGGCACCGAACTCTCCTCTTACGGAAGTGACGCGAGAGCCTGCCTAAGGTTCCTTGTCAGCTAAGTACGCGCCGCTACCTGAATGTCAACGAGTTTATTTAGCACAAACAGCTACAACCGATGTCTCTAGCTCACCTTACAAGCAACAAAGCAAACAAAGTGAGTTAGCACAGAGACGACCCACATTCTCTGCAAGGAGAAGAAAGGAGCGACCGGTGTTAACTGGGCATACATAGCTAGCATAGTATAACAAGTCATTTATATGGAACTGATCCTTTATGTTTTAACCTCAATGGTAGACCACAGACTTTGTGCGGCGCCTTCATATGTTAACTTAATTGATCTGCTGTTGTGTTGAATACTTGACGCCCATCCAATCGGGTAAGATCATCCACATTCTCCTCTTCAGATGGACAGAAGACAGATAAACACAGACAGACACACACACACACACACACACACACACACACACACACACACACACACACACACACACACACACACACACGCTTTCAAAACTCGTCAAAGTTCATCACCATTCTCGCTGCGCCACCCAGAAATCCCCATCTTGTCCCCACACTGAACAGCGCTGCCCTTTGTTCCAGGCCCGGGGCTACAGGGGAGGGACAGGGGAGAGGCCGGAGGGCCCTTGGCTCTGGAGCTCTGGAGCCCACCACAACAGAGCAGGAGAAAGGGCCGAGGGGCCCTGGAGGAGGGGGGTGTGGGGGTAGATACAGAGGGGCGGTAAGGGCATAAAGGGTGGCCTGTCCGTCAGGAATGCATGACGTGCCACCGCAGAGGGTGAGGAACTCGGGGCATCAGAATTAGCGCACTCTCTCTCTCTCACTCTCTCTTTCTCTCTCTCTCTCTCTCTCTCTTTCTCTGTCACTCTTTCTCTCTCACTCTCTATCTCACTCCCCCTTTCTCTCTCACTCTCTCTCCCTCTTTCTCTCTCCCTCTCCCTTTCTCTCTTCCTCTCCCTTTCTCTCTCCCTCTCTCTCTCTTCACTCTATTTGACTCTCTTTCTCTGAAATCTCCTCCAATCTTTCACTCTTCCCTCTTCCCATGATCTCTCTGTCTGGGCCTGTTCCTCGATACTGATCTCTCACCCTCTGTCTGTCCTCCTTCCTTCCTTCCTCTCTCCTCTCTATCTCTCTTTCTGTCTGCCTCTCTTTCTATATCCATCCATCCATCCATCCATATCTATCAGAGAGGCCACATAAAGAAAGAACTTCAGAGAAAGGGGGGATGGGACAAACGAGCGAAGAGAGGAACCCCCCCCCCCGCCCCCCATTCTGTTCCATTCACTCCGTCCATGGTGCCGTGGGTCTGGCGAGTGTGTAACACGAGAAAGAAAGTGAGGGGAAGCGGGTGAATGAAGCAAAGGCAGAGGAAGAGAAGAGGAAGAGAAACTGACACGCCGGTGGTCTATTTAGAAAGCGCTTCCGCCAGGCTAGCTGTTTGTCCAGCCACTCAAGAGTTGAAATCAGAGACGGAGGGACGAGGACGAGCCTGAGCGGAGGACACAAAGCCAGGGGCACACAGGAAGGGAGGGGACGCACAAGGCTGCCATTCAACTGTGTCCAGGGAGAGAGACAGAGAGAGGGGAGGAGTGGAGGGGATGTTCAGGTAGAGGTGCAGAAGAATGGAGAGGTGGGGGGGGGGGGGGGGGGGGAGAAGGAGATGGGAGAGATGAGGGTACAGGAAAGATAAAAGGAGTCGTGTAGGCAGGACACACCTCAACTAGAAAAATTTACTTAGAAAAACTAGATAAACTTACTGAAGAACTTAGTACAGTGTGTGTGTGTGTGTGTGTGTGTGTGTGTGTGTATGCACATGTCTGTGTATCAGGGTTTCTTGTCAGACCGGTGTCTGGAGAGAATGTATTTTCGAAACGTACCGGCAAATATTAATAATCTATGTAATTAACACAAATACAATGGTGGTTAGCCTATGTAATGTACACCTAGGTTGACAAACAAATGACAACATCCTTGAATCAATCATGTTGACTGTTACCAGGATGTCATACGTATGTTTTTGAATGAGCATTATTACCAGCCAAGTAAAAGTAAAAAAAAAGTAAAAAAAATGACTAGGCTAACACCGGTAGCCTAAATACTGACTGTAAACCCAGCTGTGTATGTCTCTGTTATTCTCTATTCAGTATACGTGTATATTTGTGTGTTTGTATGTACATGTGTATATATTAGTGTGTGCGTGTTTATGAGTGTACATGTGTATGTATAAGTGTGTGTGTATGTGGTGATGTGTGTGTGTGTGTGTGTGTATGTGTGTACATGTGTATATATTAGTGTGTGTGTGTGTGTGTATGTGAGTGTACACGTGTATGTGTGTGTGTGTAAATGTGTATATATTAGTATGTGTGTATGTGTATATATTAGTGTGTGATGTATGTGCGTGTGTACACGTGTGTATATTAGTGTGTGTGTGTACATGTGTGTATATTAGTGTGTGTGTATGTGAGTGTGACTCACAGGGACGTGCAGCCTCCTCCTTGAGCATGCTCTCCCCGCTGAGGCTGATGTGTGTGTGTGTGTGTATGTACATGTGTGTATATTAGTGTGTGTGTGTGTGAGAGTGTGACTCACGGGGACGTGCAGCAGGGTCTTGGCCTCCTCCTTGAGCATGCTCTCTCCGCTGAGGCTGATGTGTGTGTGTGTGTGTGTGTGTGTGTGTGTGTGTGTACATGTGTGTATATTAGTGTGTGTGTGTGTGAGTGTGACTCACGGGGACGTGCAGCCTCCTCCTTGAGCATGCTCTCCCCGCTGAGGCTGATGTGTGTGTGTGTGTGTATGTACATGTGTGTATATTAGTGTGTGTGTGTGTGAGTGTGACTCACGGGGACGTGCAGCAGGGTCTTGGCCTCCTCCTTGAGCATGCTCTCTCCGCTGAGGCTGATGTGTGTGTGTGTGTGTGTGTGTGTGTGTGTACATGTGTGTATATTAGTGTGTGTGTGTGTGAGTGTGACTCACGGGGACGTGCAGCAGGGTCTTGGCCTCCTCCTTGAGCATTCTCTCTCCGCTGAGGGGCACGTGCTCGATCTTGCCACTCTGGGCAAACAGCAGGCTGGCACCCGGGGCCAGGGGGCTCACGTCCGGGCGAGGGGTGGGGCCGACCGGGGTCGGGGCCACGCCCTGGTCAATACCTGCGGGACAGAGGGGGAGAGGGGTCATGTGGGGTCAAAGGTCAGAGTTCCTGAGGCTCAACTAGTGGAGCAAGTGGTGGAGCAACACCAAGGTCATGGGTTTGATATATATGAAACATTTCTATCTGTACTGCGCTGTACTGTAAGTCGCTATTGAAAACAGCGTCTGCTAAATGCATTAATAAATGTGAATGTCATTGGTGATGAAGAGAGAAGAAAAGAGAGGAGAGTGGTGGTTAGGGAGTGAGGACGAGTGACTACATGTAAATGCTTGTAATTACACTTGGTTTGGCTACAGAAACAATGTAGGAATGCCAACGCAGCTACTACGAAGATCCTTGAGTTTGCATTTTGTGTTGTCAGAAACACAAAGCCCACTTCTGAGTGACTGTGTCTATATGTGTGTCTAGGCGTGTGTGTGTGTGTGTGTGTGTGTGTGTGTGTGTGTGTGTCTGTGCGTCTGTGTGACTGTGTGTGTGTGTATTATGTTTTAACATATTTTACACTATGTTCCATTCAACATTAACACCAGACATTGTCTCACAGCGTGTGTGTGTGTGTGTGTGTGTGTGTGTCTGTGTCTGTCTGTGTGTGTGTGTGTGTGTGTGTGTGTCTCTGTGTGTGTCTGTGTGTCTTTGTGTGTGTGTGTGTGTGTGTGTGTGTGTGTGTGTGTGTGTCTGTGTCTGTGTCTGTGTCTGTGTCTGTGTCTGTGTGTGTGTGTGTGTGTGTGTGTGTGTCTATGTCAGCACTCACAGCTGGGCGTGCTGCCAGGTCCAGTCCTGGTTCCGGTGATCTCCTGCCCCTCGCGATCCACACACCAGCATTGGCCCAGGCTGCCGTGGCACTGCATGGGGTCGTAGGACCCGTACGGGTCGCAGGTGGGGACATACTGCCCCACGGCGGGGCGCGGGCGGAAGAAAAAGTACCCCCCGGTATTGGCCGAGGCCGACTGGGCCCTCTCTCTGTGTCTCTCACAGGCTGTCTTCTCACGCTCTAAGAGGAGGAGAAAAAGGGGAAATATACATATTAGGATGTTTGTACTTTAAGGGTGTTTACCCATGTCTGACTACATGAATACTGTGTGTGTATATATGATGTGGTATGTGGTTTAGATGTTGCAAAGAAAAGCACAGGCTGGTCCTACATAAAATATACGCTTTAGGGTGTACACATTTCAAGCATGTATTTTGAGAATGCATGTTTCCACTCATATTTAACATGTGGAGGTTGATGTTTATGTTATAAGATTTATTTAATTATAATAATGTAACACATGTCAGAGCACATCAAAGTAACCAATGTGGGCCAACTTGTACGTCAAGAGGCATTACTCATCATGGCCCTTTCACCACAATGATAAATGAGTACATGTGTGCGGTATATGTCCATAAGAGCAACCATAACGCACACAAATACGTTATTATCTACTGCTATGCATAGATATTCATAGAGCTGTAAGCAGTTTCAATGTATTGCATTTGGTTCTGGTGTGGGTTAAAAAAAAAAAAGAGACAGGAAATCAACAGGAAAGGACTCTTGAGCTCGGTCATGAAACATCTAAGCACTTATGGGATGAGTTTGTCTGTAAGCCACAGGCCTTCATGATAGACTGTGGGGTGGGGGGGGCGAAAACATATAAGTGACTTTAGAGTCTGGAGAGAGAGAGAGAGAGAGAGAGAGAGAGAGATGGAGAGAGAGAGAGAGTTAGAGAGAGAGAGAGATGGAGAGAGCGTTAGAGAGGCAGAGGGGAAGAGCAGAAGAGAGAGGAGAGAGCAACTGGAATGTGGAGGGAGAGAAAGAGAGAAGGAATGAAGCGAGAGAGAGAGAGAGTGAAAGAGAGAGGGGCAGAGGGAGGAAGAGAAAGGCAGAAAAAACAAGAGCGAGGGGGAGAGGGAGAAAAGAAAGCGAGGGAGAGAGAGAGAGAGAGAGAGAGAAGAAGAGGTTCTAGCTGTAGGAAGTATGTCTGGTAAGACCACAGAGCAGATAAAACAGAGCGAGGGGGAGAGGGAGAAAAGAAAGCGAGGGAGGGAGAGAGAGAGAGAGAGAGAGAGAGAGAGAGAGGAAGAGGTTCTAGCTGTAGGAAGTATGTCTGGTAAGACCACAGAGCAGACAAAACAGAGCCCTTTGGCTGAGGATGTCTGACCACAAAACAAACAAATAAAACAACAACAGAGGGGTGGGGGGGGAGGCATGAAGACAGACCCTGTCTGGGGGAAAGGAGGAGAAGAAGAAGACGGACAAGAAGAAGAGGAGTAAGGAATAGAAGAAGACAGAACCAGATGAAGAAGAGGAGGAAGAAGAAGAAGAAGAAGATACATTTTAAACCACGTGACAAAGGTCAAGGGAAGGACAAAAAGACAAGCATAAAAAATGAGAGAGGGTGAAAGAGAGAGAGGGAGAAAGAGAGAGACAAGCTCACTAAAAGAAAACCTAGAATGCTGTCCAACACACAGGAACCCAAATGATGCCCTGTGTCCCTGAGGTTGTAAAACGGGTATAAAATATGGCAAAACCGCAACGGGAGCTGAACCACACTTTAATTAACCAGCCGCCACAGAGAGGACACCTGCCCTAAAATTAGACCCTCCGACGGAGCGCATGCGAGAGAGAGACAGAGAGAGAGAGAGAGAGTGGGGGAGAGAGAGAGAGAGAGGGAGAGAGAGAGTGGGTGTGGGGAAGAGGGAGAAAAACCAACAGCATTGGAGGAGAGGAGACAGCAAGAGTCAACTAGACATGCATTTACCCCAAAAATGTGAAGTGTGATTGCTCAGCAGTAGTATACTGTCACTTACAGTAACTGGATCAGACATGGGAATAAAAGCAGGGTACAGGATACTGTGACAGAATTGTGTTGAACAGACTATAAAAGAGCACATAAACTCTCAGTTGCCATTGTGTTAGGTAAACCTAGTGAGAACTAATGCAGTGTAATACAACAGTCCTGCAATTATTCCCCCTTCATGACTGTTATAATGTTCATGTTTATGTTGAAACACTTTCAGAGGGGTGGTGGTTGAACCGTATGATTATTTTGGCGGATGTAGCTTGTCATGCTGCTAAACACATGTTTATGTTCTAGAGTTCTAAACACCGTTCTGGAGTTCTAAAGGCAGTTCTAGAGTTCTTAAGTCTAGCTAAAATAAGAGGAGACATCTTATGCACACTGCATTCTACTACAGATGAACTGAATGAATCCTCCTGAAAATATTTATTTAGTTCAGCTGTTACTGATTTGTTCTTCCTTTCTCTTTATTTCTGTCTTTCTTTCTTTCTTTCTTTCTTTCTTTTCATGAGAAGAATCCCCCACCTCAAGCTGTTTCAGTGTGGCCTTAGTAACACCAAAGCCAAAGGTCCACATTCCAGGGCAAGCCAAGCTGTGATAAAAACCTAAACCTGTTACTTCTCTCTGTATGTGTGTACTGAATACACACAGATGACCTTCTCTAGTTGAACACGGTTGCTTGCCGTCCTCCAAACCAGCATACAATGCATAAAGTCCTAATACACACTCACCCAGATAACACGCTTCTCTGACTGCTACAGATTCATTTCTAACCATGAGGCTATCGCCACAGAAGATAGATCGCATGTCATGTGACCAATGAGCTCATACAAGTCTCCAAACATTGTAACTATTTGTAAAGGCATATGACAAGTGGCTTTGTTTAGAGCGAGGTCGAATTGGTTTTGTAACTCCACCCAAGGACTGACAGTGGGGTTAGTGTGTAATCTTTGACCAGGATGAATTAAGGGATGATGGTGGGGTTAGTGTGTAATCTTTGACCAGGATGAATTAAGAGATCTTAAAAGATGTCTCAGTTGGAGCAGGGGAGAGAATCTGGGTGGGCAGTTGAGGCAGAGAGCCAAAAGACTAGAACAAATCCTTTTATCAATCACTCTCTTTACACTATCCATTCTCTCTCTCTCTCTCTCTCTCTCTCTCTCGCTCTCTTTCTCTCACTCTCTCTCTTTCTCTCTCACTCTCTCATTCTCTCTCTCTTTCTCTCTCACTCTCTCATTCTCTCTGATCCTTCTCTTCTTACTCAGGGGTTCATCATCATGCTATCCTATCTCCTCCTCTCACTCTCTCTCTCTCTCTCTTTCTCTGTCTGTCTCCCCCCATCCATTTAGAGGGAGAGCACAGTGTGTTCCTCTGTGATTGTGAGGTTTACTGCTTTGGCTCAAAAAGGGAGGGAGAGAAAGAATACAAGATAAAACAGAGATCTGCACTCTGTCATATTCGTTTCGCAGGACTCTGGTCCGCAGAAGACAGCGATTCATTATTTTGTCACAGTGTATCATTATTTCATATCTATGTTCCTGTCCAGTTTATGATATGTATGATCCTGGTCAGTCTATAATATCTATGTTCCTTTTCAGTCTATAATATCTATGATCCTGGTCAGTCTATAATATCTATGTTTCCGTGCACTCAGGCTGTGGCTACTGCAGCCAGATGGATGGATTAGCGTTAGCAGAGTCTGATGGCCGTCTCTGTGGTGTGGACATTACTCTCAAGGGAGAAAACGAAACCTGCTCACAGCTGTTCCCCCCATTTCTTTCATTCCCATCTCCCTTTCTCTCTCTCTCTCTCTCTTTCCATTTCTCTCATTCACTCTTCTGCACTGACTTTGATCTCTTTCTGGTATGCTCTTTGCATCATATTATTCTCATGTGTTTCTACTGTACAAAAACACGTTACTCTCTCTCATACACACACACACACACACACACACACACACACACACACAGAAGATACAGAATAGTTGGAGACCTACCTGAGTCGGGTGCGCATTGGAAGCCGTCACCATAGAAACCCGGACGACACTGGCAGGTGAACGAACCCTGGGTGTTGTAGCAGATTGCATCTCTATGGCAACGACCTGGCTGGCATTCATCGATATCTGTACATTTCAGGGGGAAAAAATCAGGAATTAAGTCAGGGTTGCAAACGCACATATGAGAGGTCAGAGGTCAGACTGCAACTTTGACATTTGATAGCAATGCATCTCATTTCAACATGTTTGCTGAGACACTCTTCACACTAATGCAGTCTTAAAAACTGAGTGAGAGAGTGCTAGTGAGGGTGTGAAAAAGTGAAGGAGTGAGAGAGTGAGGGAGTGAAGAGAGTAAGCCGGTGGGAGATTGAGCCAGTATCAGAGTGAGAATGAGAGTGAGGGAGTGAGTCAGTGAGAGTGGGAGTGAGAGAGTGATAGTGAGAGAGTGAGTCAGTGAGAGTGGGAGTGAGAGAGTGATAGTGAGAGAGTGAGTCAGTGAGAGAGTGAGTCAGAGTGCAATAACAGACAAAGTGTGCCTTGTGGCTTCTATCACCTTGCCCCCCCCCCCCAAACACATACACACACACACACACACACACATCTGTTCCTCATGAGGAGAACAGAGCTCAGGCTTCCAGAGAGTCTAAGGTATGTTTTTATAGTCAACTAGGTGTGGTATCATCTTCAAATTCATTTGGATTTCATACAGTCATGGGAAGGACAGATATACACATGTCCCACAAGTCAACCATGTAGTTCTGTTTGACGCGCTGGAAACACCCCACAGAAAGACACAGTAGACCGCTAACGGCACAGCGCTAACAGTGAAGCTAGTTCTGCTGAAGACAGAGTGGACTGGCGAGTGGACACACAGAGCAGTTGTGTGCAGATGCTCAAGGCTACGGGGAGGAGAGGTTTCTGGTGCCAGGCCAAGAGTGATCATTGTCAGATGGAATTTGTGTGTTTTTAGAAAAGAAGAGGAGAGGAAGAGGAGAGGAAGAGGAGGGGGAGAGGGCATCAAAGAGAGGAGAGGAAGAGGAGGAGGAGGGAGAGGACTTCGAAGAGAGGAGAGGGGAGGAAGAGGAAGAGGAGGGGTGGTGAGGAATGCGATGCAGTGATATGTACAGCTGCTGCTGCTGCTGCAGTGGGTTGGAAGGGGGGGGGGGGGGGGGTCTCACTGTGTTTCCTGTAAGACCACTTCCTCACCAGAGGGAATCCAGTGTGTCTGAGTACATGGGTGTGTGAGTGTGTGAGAGAGTGAGGGTAGTATGTGTTTTTGTGTGCAAGAGAGAAAGAGATTGTGTGTGTGTGTGTGTGTTTGTGTTGTGCATCTGTGTGTGTCAGAGAGGGGTAGAGAAAGAAGGTCTGTGTGTCCATGTGTGTATCTATGCATGTGGGTGTATGCGAAGAGGAAACCTCATAAAGAAGCCACACCAAAGCGATGAATGATTCTCCTGAAGGATGTGTAAAAATGCTTTCGAGATTCACACACACCCACTGTCTCTCTCTCTCTCTCACACACACACACACACACACACACACACACACACACACACACACACACACACACACACACACACACACACACACACACACACACACACACACACACACACTGTCTCCTTATGGAATGATATATAACAGCCCTTCTGGCCTTAAACTGCACATCCAATAGATATCCAAGATCCTCAGACATTTCCTGTGTGTGTGTGTATATGTGTCTGTGTGTGTGTGAGAGAGAGAGTACATGTGTGTTTGTGAGAGAAAGAGTAGGAGAGAGTTAAGAAAGAGGAGAGGGGAAGAGTAAGAGGCACAACCTTATGTGCTGCTTCCTATAAATCTGAATGTAAATTTGTGTTGTATGATCTAAAGGCATGTTATTTGTGGCGTATGATCTAAAGGCGTGTTATTTGTGTCGTATGATCTAAAGGCATGTCATTTGTATCGTATGATCTAAAGCAGTGGTCACCAAACTTTTTTGGCCAAAGATCACAAACTCTGCCTTGGTGACAGGCAAGATCTACCTATTGAGGCGTTGAGAGAAAAAGACTGTCCAGACTGTACTTACAACTTAACTTTTTATTTAGCCTAATTGTAATTGAGTGAAATTAAACACTTTGGTCCAGCTTTCAAATTGATGTGACCAAGAACACACTAAATCACTTAATTTCAGTGCAGGTATTCAAATCATGAAAATGATTAGGGTGCCTAAATATTTGCACAGCCTATTTTTCACATTTGATTTAATTTCAAATACTGCTACAGTAAATATCTTTGTCTGAAAACACCCAGTACTCAGTGTTTAAATAGAAAATGAATAATATACCACTGTGATCTTTTTTTGGTGAAGACAGAGTAAATTATCATGCAGCCTCAGAGGGTGCCAAAACTTTAATACGACAGTATGCAGGCATATTAATATTTCGAAAACCAAACACGGTAATTGG